>NW_024058133.1:37500-66546 GCF_016432855.1 Salvelinus namaycush
GTGGGCATTCTATGTTATGTGTTTCTATGTTTGGTTTAGGGTTGTCAACTAGCCTGATATGGTTCTCAATCAGGGGCAGGTGTTTTACGTTTCCTCTGATTGGGAACCATATTTAGGTAGGCTGTTCTCACTGTTTGTTTGTGGGTGATTGTTCCTGTTCATTGCGTTCTTCGTTGTCTGTATGTTCACATGTTCAGGTCTGTAGCGTCGTTAGTTTCATTTTCTGTTTATTGTTTTTGTTCGTGTTAAGTGTTTCCAATAAATATGGAAACATACCACGCTGCGCTTTGGTCCTCCTCTCTTCCACCTAACGACAAGCGTTACACTCAGCCTATTGAGGACAGTCTGAGCACTGACGGAGGGATTGTGCGTTCCTGGTGTAACCGGACAGTTGTTGTTGCCATCCTGTACCTGTCCCGCAGATGTGATGTTCGGATGTACCAATCCTGTGCAGGTGTTGTTACACGTGGTCTGCCACTGTGAGGACGATCAGCTGTCCGTCCTGTCTCCCTGTGTCGCTGTCTTAGTTGTCTCACAGTACGGACATTGCAATTTATTGCCCTGGCCACATCTGCAGTCCTCATGCCTCCTTGCAGCATGCCTAAGGCACGTTCACGCAGATGAGCAGGGACCCTGGGCATCTTTCTTTTGGTGTTTTTCAGAGTCAGTAGAAAGGCCTCTTTGGGGTCCTAAGTTTTATAACTGTGACCTTAATTGCCTACCGTCTGTAAGCTGTTAGTGTCTTAACGACCGTTCCACAGGTGCATATTCATTAATTATTTATGGTTCATTGAACAATAGTTAGCGGTGGGACAGAGATATGATATAGGCCAGAGGGTTAGCGGTGGGACAGAGATATGATATAGGCCAGAGGGTTAGCGGTGGGACAGAGATATGATATAGGCCAGAGGGTTAGCGGTGGGACAGAGATATGATATAGGCCAGAGGGTTAGCAGTGGGACAGAGATATGATATAGGCCAGAGGGTTAGCAGTGGGACAGAGATATGATATAGGCCAGAGGGTTAGCGGTGGGACAGAGATATGATATAGGCCAGAGGGTTAGCGGTGGGACAGAGATATGATATAGGCCAGAGGGTTAGCGGTGGGACAGAGATATGATATAGGCCAGAGGGTTAGCAGTGGGACAGAGATATGATACTGACCTGTCATGGTGTGACTCACTACATCCCTCTCCCCTCCCCTCTCCTCTCTCTCCATCCCTCTCCCCTCCCCATCTCTCCATCCCTCTTTCCCCTCCTCTATCCCTCTTATTCTTCTCCCCTCCCCATCTCTCCATCCCTCTCTCCTCCCTCCCCATCCCTCTTATTCTTCTCCCCTCCCCATCTCTCCATCTTTCCCCTCCTCCACCCCCCTCTCCCCCAGAAGATGAAGGATGATGTGGAAGGAGACAAGAGACAGCAGATTCACCACATCCAGAATCTCTATGCCTTCAATCTGTTCTGTCAGAAGAGGTTCGATGACTCCATGCAGGTGTTCGCTAAGCTCGGCACAGGTGAGCTTCTGGCTGTCCGTTAACTACCTGATCAGGTCTGTCCGTTAACTACCTGATCAGGTCTGTCCGTTAACTACCTGATCAGGTCTGTCCGTTAACTACCTGAACAGGTCTGTCCGTTAACTACGTCTGTCCGTTAACTACCTGATCAGGTCTGTCCGTTAACTACCTGATCAGGTCTGTCCGTTAACTACCTGATCAGGTCTGTCCGTTAACTACCTGATCAGGTCTGTCCGTTAACTACCTGATCAGGTCTGTCCGTTAACTACCTGAACAGGTCTGTCCGTTAACTACCTGATCAGGTCTGTCCGTTAACTACCTGAACAGGTCTGTCCGTTAACTACCTGAACAGGTCTGTCCGTTAACTACCTGAACAGGTCTGTCCGTTAACTACCTGATCAGGTCTGTCCGTTAACTACCTGAACAGGTCTGTCCGTTAACTACCTGAACAGGTCTGTCCGTTAACTACCTGAACAGGTCTGTCCGTTAACTACCTGAACAGGTCTGTCCGTTAACTACCTGATCAGGTCTGTCCGTTAACTACCTGATCAGGTCTGTCCGTTAACTACCTGATCAGGTCTGTCCGTTAACTACCTGAACAGGTCTGTCCGTTAACTACCTGAACAGGTCTGTCCGTTAACTACCTGAACAGGTCTGTCCGTTAACTACCTGAACAGGTCTGTCCGTTAACTACCTGAACAGGTCTGTCCGTTAACTACCTGAACAGGTCTGTCCGTTAACTACCTGAACAGGTCTGTCCGTTAACTACCTGAACAGGTCTGTCCGTTAACTACCTGAACAGGTCTGTCCGTTAACTACCTGAACAGGTCTGTCCGTTAACTACCTGATCAGGTCTGTCCGTTAACTACCTGAACAGGTCTGTCCGTTAACTACCTGAACAGGTCTGTCCGTTAACTACTGGAACAGGTCTGTCCGTTAACTACCTGAACAGGTCTGTCCGTTAACTACCTGAACAGGTCTGTCCGTTAACTACCTGAACAGGTCTGTCCGTTAACTACCTGAACAGGTCTGTCCGTTAACTACCTGAACAGGTCTGTCCGTTAACTACCTGAACAGGTCTGTCCGTTAACTACCTGAACAGGTCTGTCCGTTAACTACCTGAACAGGTCTGTCCGTTAACTACCTGAACAGGTCTGTCCGTTAACTACCTGAACAGGTCTGTCTGTTAACTACCTGAACAGGTCTGTCCGTTAACTACCTGAACAGGTCTGTCCGTTAACTACCTGAACAGGTCTGTCCGTTAACTACCTGAACAGGTCTGTCCGTTAACTACCTGAACAGGTCTGTCCGTTAACTACCTGATCAGGTCTGTCCGTTAACTACCTGAACAGGTCTGTCCGTTAACTACCTGATCAGGTCTGTCCGTTAACTACCTGATCAGGTCTGTCCGTTAACTACCTGAACAGGTCTGTCCGTTAACTACCTGAACAGGTCTGTCCGTTAACTACCTGAACAGGTCTGTCCGTTAACTACCTGAACAGGTCTGTCCGTTAACTACCTGAACAGGTCTCTCTGTTAACTACCTGATCAGGTCTGTCCGTTAACTACCTGATCAGGTCTGTCCGTTAACTACCTGAACAGGTCTGTCTGTTAACTACCTGATCAGGTCTGTCCGTTAACTACCTGAACAGGTCTGTCCGTTAACTACCTGAACAGGTCTGTCCGTTAACTACCTGAACAGGTCTGTCCGTTAACTACCTGAACAGGTCTGTCCGTTAACTACCTGAACAGGTCTGTCCGTTAACTACCTGAACAGGTCTCTAATGACACCCTATTCTCTTTGTAGTGCACTACTTTAGACCAGGGTCCATAGGACACCCTTTTCCCTACGTTATGTTGTATACAGCAGTACTGTGTGTGTAATACCATTACAGTGAATGTTGTACTATATAAAGCCTCTGGTCATTAGCAGTTTACAGGGAACAGAGGGTGACGCTGTACCTTCTTCCAACAGATCCCACCCATGTGATTGGTCTGTATCCTGACCTGCTCCCCGCTGACTACCGTAAACAGCTGCACTACCCCAACCCCCTGCCCAGTCTGTCTGGAGCAGAGCTGGAGAAGGCTCACCTCGCGCTCATAGACTACCTGACACAGGTGGGTGGGGGGGGGTGTAGACCAGCGTGTAGTACTCACTCCTAATGGTCCATATGCATGTATTGTCCCCGTCAGGTGACCTGTGTATTGTCCCCGTCAGGTGACCTGTGTATTGTCCCCGTCAAGTGACCTGTGTATTGTCCCCGTCAGGTGACCTGTGTATTGTCCCCGTCAGGTGACCTGTGTATTGCCCCCGTCAGGTGACCTGTGTATTGTCCCCGTCAGGTGACCTGTGTATTGTCCCCGTCAGGTGACCTGTGTATTGTCCCCGTCAGGTGACCTGTGTATTGTCCCCGTCAGGTGACCTGTGTATTGTCCCCGTCAGGTGACCTGTGTATTGTCCCCGTCAGGTGACCTGTGTATTGTCCCCGTCAGGTGACCTGTGTATTGTCCCCGTCAGGTGACCTGTGTATTGTCCCCGTCAGGTGACCTGTGTATTGTCCCCGTCAGGTGACCTGTGTATTGTCCCCGTCAGGTGACCTGTGTATTGTCCCCGTCAGGTGACCTGTGTATTGCCCCCGTCAGGTGACCTGTGTATTGCCCCCGTCAGGTGACCTGTGTATTGTCCCCGTCAGGTGACCTGTGTATTGCCCCCGTCAGGTGACCTGTGTATTGCCCCCGTCAGGTGACCTGTGTATTGTCCCCGTCAGGTGACCTGTGTATTGCCCCCGTCAGGTGACCTGTGTATTGCCCCCGTCAGGTGACCTGTGTATTGTCCCCGTCAGGTGACCTGTGTATGTTTTTGATTCTATGGAACCCACGACTCTGAAAATCAGTGATAAGTGTAACTAAGTGACCATCCTGTCTCGTACAATGGAATGTGTCTGTTCCAGAAACGCAGTCACCTGGTGAAGCAGCTGAACGACTCGGACCCGTCCACGCCGTCTCCCCTCATGGAAGGAACCCCCACCATCAAGAGCAGGAAGAAACTCCTGCAGATCATCGACACCACGCTGCTCAAATGCTACCTGCATGTACGTATGGATCCCTCAGACGTACTCCCCATTCCATTGTAATGCTACCTTAATGTACGTATGGATCCCTCAGACGTACTCCCCATTCCATTGTAATGCTACCTTAATGTACGTATGGATCCCTCAGACGTACTCCCCATTCCATTGTAATGCTACCTTAATGTACGTATGGATCCCTCAGACGTACTCCCCATTCCATGGTAATGCTACCTTAATGTACGTATGGATCCCTCAGACGTACTCCCCATTCCATGGTAATGCTACCTTAATGTACGTATGGATCCCTCAGACGTACTGCCCATTCCATTGTAATGCTACCTTAATGTACGTATGGATCCCTCAGACGTACTCCCCATTCCATGGTAATGCTACCTTAATGTACGTATGGATCCCTCAGACGTACTCCCCATTCCATTGTAATGCTACCTTAATGTACGTATGGATCCCTCAGACGTACTCCCCATTCCATTGTAATGCTACCTTAATGTACTTATGGATCCCTCAGACGTACTGCCCATTCCATTGTAATGCTACCTTAATGTACGTATGGATCCCTCAGACGTACTCCCCATTCCATGGTAATGCTACCTTAATGTACGTATGGATCCCTCAGACGTACTCCCCATTCCATGGTAATGCTACCTTAATGTACGTATGGATCCCTCAGACGTACTCCCCATTCCATTGTAATGCTACCTTAATGTACGTATGGATCCCTCAGACGTACTCCCCATTCCATTGTAATGCTACCTTAATGTACGTATGGATACCTCAGACGTACTCCCCATTCCATTGTAATGCTACCTTAATGTACGTATGGATCCCTCAAACATACTCCCCATTCCATTGTAATGCTACCTTAATGTACGTATGGATCCCTCAGACGTACTCCCCATTCCATTGTAATGCTACCTTAATGTACGTATGGATCCCTCAGACGTACTCCCCATTCCATGGTAATGCTACCTTAATGTACGTATGGATCCCTCAGACGTACTCCCCATTCCATGGTAATGCTACCTTAATGTACGTATGGATCCCTCAGACGTACTCCCCATTCCATTGTAATGCTACCTTAATGTACGTATGGATCCCTCAGACGTACTCCCCATTCCATTGTAATGCTACCTTAATGTACGTATGGATCCCTCAGACGTACTCCCCATTCCATTGTAATGCTACCTTAATGTACGTATGGATACCTCAGACGTACTCCCCATTCCATTGTAATGCTACCTTAATGTACGTATGGATCCCTCAGACATACTCCCCATTCCATTGTAATGCTACCTTAATGTACGTATGGATCCCTCAGACGTACTCCCCATTCCATTGTAATGCTACCTTAATGTACGTATGGATCCCTCAGACGTACTCCCCATTCCATTGTAATGTTACCTTAATGTACGTATGGATCCCTCAGACGTACTCCCCATTCCATTGTAATGCTACCTTAATGTACGTATGGATCCCTCAGACGTACTCCCCATTCCATTGTAATGCTACCTGCATGTACGAATGGATCCCTCAGACGTACTCTCCATTCCATTGTTATGGAACTTCGCTGTATACCAAATTAAAATCAATTGATTTCAAAGTTTAATTAGCTAGTTTTTAACAATTTCCCCAAAAACACATTTACAGGAAGATCTGTGCAGATACAACATTTCGTTTGGGGATAAATTGAGGGAGATTTATGATTCTGTTACCAAACTTTGCATCTGCTGTGATATTTAAAAAAAAATATATTTACTGTTTTAAATTGTTCAAAGTAGCCATTGTGCATAGAGTTGTATGATTTGTTAAACTTTTAAATCAAAGGTTTTTGTTTTAATGTGAAAAATTTGACTAATTCTGTTACTGTAGAATTACCCTTATATCCTCTCTCCAGTCCAACGTGGCCCTGGTGTCGCCTCTGTTAATCTAGTGTCTCCTCTCTCCAGACCAACGTGGCCCCTGGTGTCCCCTGTGTTAATCTAGTGTCTCTCTCCAGACCAACGTGGCCCCTGGTGTCCCCTGTGTTAATCTCGTGTCTCTCTCCTCTCTCCAGTCCAACGTGGCCCTGGTGTCCCCTGTGTTAATCTCTCCTCTCTCCAGTCCAACGTGGCCCTGGTGTCCCCTGTGTTAATCTCTCCTCTCTCCAGACCAACGTGGCCCCTGGTGTCCCCTGTGTTAATCTAGTGTCTCTCTCCTCTCTCCAGACCAACGTGGCCCCTGGTGTCCCCTGTGTTAATCTAGTGTCTCTCTCCTCTCTCCAGACCAACGTGGCCCTGGTGTCCCCTCTGTTATTCTAGTGTCTCCTCTCTCCAGACCAACGTGGCCCTGGTGTCCCCTGTGTTAATCTCGTGTCTCTCTCCTCTCTCCAGACCAACGTGGCCCTGGTGTCCCCTGTGTTAATCTAGTGTCTCTCTCCAGACCAACGTGGCCCCTGGTGTCCCCTGTGTTAATCTCTCCTCTCTCCAGACCAACGTGGCCCCTGTGTTAATCTAGTGTCTCTCTCCTCTCTCCAGACCAACGTGTCCCCTGTGTTAATCTAGTGTCTCTCTCCTCTCTCCAGTCCAACGTGTCCCCTGTGTTAATCTAGTGTCTCTCTCCTCTCTCCAGACCAACGTGGCCCCTGTGTTAATCTAGTGTCTCCTCTCTCCAGACCAACGTGTCCCCTGTGTTAATCTAGTGTCTCTCTTCTCTCTCCAGACCAACGTGGCCCCTGGTGTCCCCTGTGTTAATCTCGTGTCTCTCTCCTCTCTCCAGACCAACGTGGCCCTGGTGTCCCCTGTGTTAATCTCGTGTCTCTCTCCTCTCTCCAGTCCAACGTGGCCCCTGGTGTCCCCTGTGTTAATCTAGTGTCTCTCTTCTCTCTCCAGACCAACGTGGCCCTGGTGTCCCCTCTGTTGCGTCTGGACAATAACCACTGTCACATTGAGGAGAGTGAGTACATCCTGAAGAAGGCCCACAAGTACAGCGAGCTCATCATCCTCTATGAGAAGAAGGGCCTGCATCAGAAAGGTAATGAGCACCATCACACCTCCTCCTCCATGCTTCAAAGGTAATGAGCGTTGTCACTGGCACCGTTTACACCGTCTGCTCATTATCCTCTATGAGAAGAAGGGCCCGCATCAGAAACAGTAATGAGCGTTGTCACTATGGCAGCGTTTACACAGGCAGCTCAAATCTGATATTTTTTTTTTTTTTTTTTTTACTAATTGTTCTTTTGACCAATCAGATCAGCTCCCTTGACAATCATTGTGCTTCGTGTGTAAATGAAGCGTGTCGACGCGAGACATCAGAGTCCTGGGTCTGTGGAGCACTAGACATCAGTCACAGAGTCCTGGGTCTGTGGAGCACTAGACATCAGTCACAGAGTCCTGGGTCTGTGGAGCACTAGACATCAGTCACAGAGTCCTGGGTCTGTGGAGCACTAGACATCAGTCACAGAGTCCTGGGTCTGTGGAGCACTAGACATCAGTCACAGAGTCCTGGGTCTGTGGAGCACTAGACATCAGTCACAGAGTCCTGGGTCTGTGGAGCACTAGACATCAGTCACAGAGTCCTGGGTCTGTGGAGCACTAGACATCAGTCACAGAGTCCTGGGTCTGTGGAGCACTAGACATCAGTCACAGAGTCCTGGGTCTGTGGAGCACTAGACATCAGTCACAGAGTCCTGGGTCTGTGGAGCACTAGACATCAGTCACAGAGTCCTGGGTCTGTGGAGCACTAGACATCAGTCACAGAGTCCTGGGTCTGTGGAGCACTAGACATCAGTCACAGAGTCCTGGGTCTGTGGAGCACTAGACATCAGTCACATAGTCCTGGGTATGTGGAGCACTAGACATCAGTCACAGAGTCCTGGGTATGTGGAGCACTAGACATCAGTCACATAGTCCTGGGTATGTGGAGCACTAGACATCAGTCACAGAGTCCTGGGTATGTGGAGCAATAACTCTACATATTAGTCATTTAGTCAACACTCTTATCCAGAGTTAGAATTAGTGCATCCAACTTGCATCGGTTAAACAACCGCATATGGACACCATCATTGTGGCTAAAACCTTCCGAAATAGCTGCTATCTACAACGTCTGTGCTAGTGAGAGTAGAAGACGGTGTTACACACAGAGGATCTGTTGTTTCTGAGCATGAAGGAGGACTGTCTGAAGGAAGGATCCCTCTCAGAGCTCTGATCTCTCTATGATGTGTCCTGTCTGAAGGAAGGATCCCTCTCAGAGCTCTGATCTCTCTGTGATGTGTCCTGTCTGAAGGAAGGATCCCTCTCAGAGCTCTGCTCTCTCTGTGGTGTGTCCTGTCTGAAGGAAGGATCCCTCTCAGAGCTCTGATCTCTCTGTGGTGTGTCCTGTCTGAAGGAAGGATCCCTCTCAGAGCTCTGATCTCTGTGTGATGTGTCCTGTCTGAAGGAAGGATCCCTCTCAGGGCTCTGCTCTCTGTGATGTGTCCTGTCTGAAGGAAGGATCCCTATCAGGGCTCTGATCTCTGTGTGATGTGTCCTGTCTGAAGGAAGGATCTCTCTCAGAGCTCTGCTCTCTGTGATGTGTCCTGTCTGAAGGAAGGATCCCTCTCAGAGCTCTGCTCTCTGTGATGTGTCCTGTCTGAATGAAGGATCCCTCTCAGGGCTCTGCTCTCTGTGTGATGTGTCCTGTCTGAAGGAAGGATCCCTCTCAGAGCTCTGATCTCTCTGTGATGTGTCCTGTCTGAAGGAAGGATCCCTCTCAGAGCTCTGATCTCTCTGTGATGTGTCCTGTCTGAAGGAAGGATCCCTCTCAGAGCTCTGCTCTCTGTGATGTGTCCTGTCTGAAGGAAGGATCTCTCTCAGAGCTCTGCTCTCTGTGATGTGTCCTGTCTGAAGGAAGGATCCCTCTCAGAGCTCTGATCTCTCTGTGATGTGTCCTGTCTGAAGGAAGGATCCCTCTCAGAGCTCTGCTCTCTGTGGTGTGTCCTGTCTGAAGGAAGGATCCCTCTCAGAGCTCTGCTCTCTGTGGTGTGTCCTGTCTGAAGGAAGGATCCCTCCCAGAGCTCTGATCTCTCTGTGATGTGTCCTGTCTGAAGGAAGGATCCCTCTCAGAGCTCTGATCTCTCTGTGATGTGTCCTGTCTGAAGGAAGGATCCCTCTCAGAGCTCTGATCTCTCTGTGATGTGTCCTGTCTGAAGGAAGGATCCCTCTCAGAGCTCTGATCTCTCTGTGGTGTGTCCTGTCTGAAGGAAGGATCCCTCTCAGAGCTCTGATCTCTCTGTGGTGTGTCCTGTCTGAAGGAAGGATCCCTCTCAGAGCTCTGATCTCTGTGGTGTGTCCTGTCTGAAGGAAGGATCCCTCTCAGAGCTCTGATCTCTCTGTGATGTGTCCTGTCTGAAGGAAGGATCCCTCCCAGAGCTCTGATCTCTCTGTGATGTGTCCTGTCTGAAGGAAGGATCCCTCCCAGAGCTCTGCTCTCTGTGATGTGTCCTGTCTGAATGAAGGATCCCTCTCAGGGCTCTGCTCTCTCTGTGATGTGTCCTGTCTGAAGGAAGGATCCCTCTCAGAGCTCTGATCTCTCTGTGATGTGTCCTGTCTGAAGGAAGGATCCCTCCCAGAGCTCTGCTCTCTGTGATGTGTCCTGTCTGAAGGAAGGATCCCTCTCAGAGCTCTGCTCTCTCTGTGGTGTGTCCTGTCTGAAGGAAGGATCCCTCCCAGAGCTCTGATCTCTCTGTGGTGTGTCCTGTCTGAAGGAAGGATCCCTCTCAGAGCTCTGATCTCTGTGTGATGTGTCCTGTCTGAAGGAAGGATCCCTCTCAGGGCTCTGCTCTCTGTGATGTGTCCTGTCTGAAGGAAGGATCCCTATCAGGGCTCTGATCTCTGTGTGATGTGTCCTGTCTGAAGGAAGGATCTCTCTCAGAGCTCTGCTCTCTGTGATGTGTCCTGTCTGAAGGAAGGATCCCTCCCAGAGCTCTGATCTCTCTGTGATGTGTCCTGTCTGAAGGAAGGATCCCTCCCAGAGCTCTGCTCTCTGTGATGTGTCCTGTCTGAAGGAAGGATCCCTCTCAGAGCTCTGCTTTCTGTGATGTGTCCTGTCTGAATGAAGGATCCCTCTCAAAGCTCTGATCTCTCTGTGGTGTGTCCTGTCTGAAGGAAGGATCCCTCTCAGAGCTCTGATCTCTCTGTGGTGTGTCCTGTCTGAAGGAAGGATCCCTCCCAGAGCTCTGATCTCTCTGTGATGTGTCCTGTCTGAAGGAAGGATCCCTCCCAGAGCTCTGCTCTCTGTGATGTGTCCTGTCTGAATGAAGGATCCCTCTCAGGGCTCTGCTCTCTCTGTGATGTGTCCTGTCTGAAGGAAGGATCCCTCTCAGAGCTCTGATCTCTCTGTGATGTGTCCTGTCTGAAGGAAGGATCCCTCCCAGAGCTCTGCTCTCTGTGATGTGTCCTGTCTGAAGGAAGGATCCCTCTCAGAGCTCTGCTCTCTGTGATGTGTCCTGTCTGAATGAAGGATCCCTCTCAGGGCTCTGCTCTCTCTCTGATGTGTCCTGTCTGAAGGAAGGATCCCTCTCAGAGCTCTGCTCTCTGTGATGTGTCCTGTCTGAATGAAGGATCCCTCTCAGAGCTCTGCTTTCTGTGATGTGTCCTGTCTGAAGGAAGGATCCCTCTCAGAGCTCTGCTCTCTGTGATGTGTCCTGTCTGAAGGAAGGATCCCTCTCAGAGCTCTGCTTTCTGTGATGTGTCCTGTCTGAATGAAGGATCCCTCTCAAAGCTCTGATCTCTCTGTGGTGTGTCCTGTCTGAAGGAAGGATCCCTCCCAGATAAGCTCGGAGTCCCCATGGTTTGTCTCCCAGGACTGGAGGCTGGCCCACACCATGGTTGGACAGTCATCCTCATACCTCTTAGATCATAGCTGTCTTTATGCTATTAGTGCTGGTTCTGGGCCAGGCCAGTGTGTTTTTAATCAGTCTGCCACAAGCTGTTGTAGTGATGTAATGCTGCTGAGGTTTCTGTGTGCTTCTCTCTCTCTCTCTCTCTTGCTCTCTCTCTCTCTCTCTCTCTCTCTCTCTCTCTCTCGGTCTCTCTCTCTCTGCCTCTCTCTCTCCGTCTCTCTCTCTCTCTCTCTCTCTCTGTTTCTCTCTCTCTCTCTCTGCCTCTCTCTGTCTCTCCATTGGGAGTGTGTTCACCTGGATATTCAAGGACTTGTGGTTGTGCTAAGTGCTCAGTAGACCGTAATGATACTGTAACCTCAATCCTCCCCTGGTCTTGTAAATCACCTCGTGTGTGTTTCCATCCCCCAGCCCTACAGGTGTTGTTGGACCAGTCCACCAAGGCTAACTCTCCCCTCTTCCTCCCCCAGCCCTACAGGTGTTGTTGGACCAGTCCACCAAGGCTAACTCTCCCCTCTTCCTCCCCCAGCCCTACAGGTGTTGTTGGACCAGTCCACCAAGGCTAACTCTCCCCTCTTCCTCCCCCAGCCCTACAGGTGTTGTTGGACCAGTCCACCAAGGCTAACTCTCCCCTCTTCCTCCCCCAGCCCTGCAGGTGTTGTTGGACCAGTCCACCAAGGCTAACTCTCCCCTCTTCCTCCCCCAGCCCTACAGGTGTTGTTGGACCAGTCCACCAAGGCTAACTCTCCCCTCTTCCTCCCCCAGCCCTACAGGTGTTGTTGGATCAGTCCACCAAGGCTAACTCTCCCCTCTTCCTCCCCCAGCCCTACAGGTGTTGTTGGACCAGTCCACCAAGGCTAACTCTCCCCTCTTCCTCTCCCAGCCCTACAGGTGTTGGATCAGTCCACCAAGGCTAACTCTCCCCTCTTCCTCCCCCAGCCCTACAGGTGTTGTTGGACCAGTCCACCAAGGCTAACTCTCCCCTCTTCCTCCCCCAGCCCTACAGGTGTTGTTGGATCAGTCCACCAAGGCTAACTCTCCCCTCTTCCTCCCCCAGCCCTACAGGTGTTGTTGGACCAGTCCACCAAGGCTAACTCTCCCCTCTTCCTCCCCCAGCCCTACAGGTGTTGTTGGACCAGTCCACCAAGGCTAACTCTCCCCTCTTCCTCTCCCAGCCCTACAGGTGTTGTTGGACCAGTCCACCAAGGCTAACTCTCCCCTCTTCCTCCCCCAGCCCTACAGGTGTTGGATCAGTCCACCAAGGCTAACTCTCCCCTCTTCCTCCCCCAGCCCTACAGGTGTTGTTGGACCAGTCCACCAAGGCTAACTCTCCCCTCTTCCTCCCCCAGCCCTACAGGTGTTGTTGGACCAGTCCACCAAGGCTAACTTTCCCCTCTTCCTCCCCCAGCCCTACAGGTGTTGTTGGACCAGTCCACCAAGGCTAACTCTCCCCTCTTCCTCCCCCAGCCCTACAGGTGTTGTTGGACCAGTCCACCAAGGCTAACTCTCCCCTCTTTCTCCCCCAGCCCTGCAGGTGTTGTTGGACCAGTCCACCAAGGCTAACTCTCCCCTCTTCCTCCCCCAGCCCTACAGGTGTTGTTGGACCAGTCCACCAAGGCTAACTCTCCCCTCTTCCTCCCCCAGCCCTACAGGTGTTGTTGGACCAGTCCACCAAGGCTAACTCTCCCCTCTTCCTCCCCCAGCCCTACAGGTGTTGTTGGACCAGTCCACCAAGGCTAACTCTCCCCTCTTCCTCCCCCAGCCCTGCAGGTGTTGTTGGACCAGTCCACCAAGGCTAACTCTCCCCTCTTCCTCCCCCAGCCCTACAGGTGTTGTTGGACCAGTCCACCAAGGCTAACTCTCCCCTCTTCCTCCCCCAGCCCTACAGGTGTTGTTGGATCAGTCCACCAAGGCTAACTCTCCCCTCTTCCTCCCCCAGCCCTACAGGTGTTGTTGGACCAGTCCACCAAGGCTAACTCTCCCCTCTTCCTCCCCCAGCCCTACAGGTGTTGTTGGACCAGTCCACCAAGGCTAACTCTCCCCTCTTCCTCCCCCAGCCCTACAGGTGTTGTTGGACCAGTCCACCAAGGCTAACTCTCCCCTCTTCCTCCCCCAGCCCTACAGGTGTTGTTGGACCAGTCCACCAAGGCTAACTCTCCCCTCTTCCTCCCCCAGCCCTACAGGTGTTGTTGGACCAGTCCACCAAGGCTAACTCTCCCCTCTTCCTCCCCCAGCCCTGCAGGTGTTGTTGGACCAGTCCACCAAGGCTAACTCTCCCCTCTTCCTCCCCCAGCCCTACAGGTGTTGTTGGACCAGTCCACCAAGGCTAACTCTCCCCTCTTCCTCCCCCAGCCCTACAGGTGTTGTTGGATCAGTCCACCAAGGCTAACTCTCCCCTCTTCCTCCCCCAGCCCTACAGGTGTTGTTGGACCAGTCCACCAAGGCTAACTCTCCCCTCTTCCTCTCCCAGCCCTACAGGTGTTGGATCAGTCCACCAAGGCTAACTCTCCCCTCTTCCTCCCCCAGCCCTACAGGTGTTGTTGGACCAGTCCACCAAGGCTAACTCTCCCCTCTTCCTCCCCCAGCCCTACAGGTGTTGTTGGATCAGTCCACCAAGGCTAACTCTCCCCTCTTCCTCCCCCAGCCCTACAGGTGTTGTTGGACCAGTCCACCAAGGCTAACTCTCCCCTCTTCCTCCCCCAGCCCTACAGGTGTTGTTGGACCAGTCCACCAAGGCTAACTCTCCCCTCTTCCTCTCCCAGCCCTACAGGTGTTGTTGGACCAGTCCACCAAGGCTAACTCTCCCCTCTTCCTCCCCCAGCCCTACAGGTGTTGGATCAGTCCACCAAGGCTAACTCTCCCCTCTTCCTCCCCCAGCCCTACAGGTGTTGTTGGACCAGTCCACCAAGGCTAACTCTCCCCTCTTCCTCCCCCAGCCCTACAGGTGTTGTTGGACCAGTCCACCAAGGCTAACTTTCCCCTCTTCCTCCCCCAGCCCTACAGGTGTTGTTGGACCAGTCCACCAAGGCTAACTCTCCCCTCTTCCTCCCCCAGCCCTACAGGTGTTGTTGGACCAGTCCACCAAGGCTAACTCTCCCCTCTTTCTCCCCCAGCCCTGCAGGTGTTGTTGGACCAGTCCACCAAGGCTAACTCTCCCCTCTTCCTCCCCCAGCCCTACAGGTGTTGTTGGACCAGTCCACCAAGGCTAACTCTCCCCTCTTCCTCCCCCAGCCCTACAGGTGTTGTTGGACCAGTCCACCAAGGCTAACTCTCCCCTCTTCCTCCCCCAGCCCTACAGGTGTTGTTGGACCAGTCCACCAAGGCTAACTCTCCCCTCTTCCTCCCCCAGCCCTGCAGGTGTTGTTGGACCAGTCCACCAAGGCTAACTCTCCCCTCTTCCTCCCCCAGCCCTACAGGTGTTGTTGGACCAGTCCACCAAGGCTAACTCTCCCCTCTTCCTCCCCCAGCCCTACAGGTGTTGTTGGATCAGTCCACCAAGGCTAACTCTCCCCTCTTCCTCCCCCAGCCCTACAGGTGTTGTTGGACCAGTCCACCAAGGCTAACTCTCCCCTCTTCCTCCCCCAGCCCTACAGGTGTTGTTGGACCAGTCCACCAAGGCTAACTCTCCCCTCTTCCTCCCCCAGCCCTACAGGTGTTGTTGGACCAGTCCACCAAGGCTAACTCTCCCCTCTTCCTCCCCCAGCCCTACAGGTGTTGTTGGACCAGTCCACCAAGGCTAACTCTCCCCTCTTCCTCCCCCAGCCCTACAGGTGTTGTTGGACCAGTCCACCAAGGCTAACTCTCCCCTAAAGGGACATGAGAGGACTGTGCAGTACCTCCAGAGACTGGGTGAGCGTTTCTCCCCACACCACGTCAACACAGTTTTAAACTATCCAGAACTGACTGAGAGACATACAATAGGCTTTACAGACAGACAGATTAGTGTTTGACCGACAGAGAACACCTGGACACAGTTATAACACAACAACACCATAGAAATAACACATTACTGCTCTATAACTCTCCCACT
Source organism: Salvelinus namaycush (assembly GCF_016432855.1). Taxonomy (NCBI): domain Eukaryota; kingdom Metazoa; phylum Chordata; class Actinopteri; order Salmoniformes; family Salmonidae; genus Salvelinus; species Salvelinus namaycush. The sequence goes on from NW_024058133.1 coordinate 52,987, forward strand.
CACACCTCCAACACTCTCTCTCTCCTCTTTCTCCTCTCTCTGCTCAGGGATGGAGAATCTAGGCATCATCTTTGAGTTCTCTCCCTGGGTGTTGAAGATCTGTCCTGAAGACGGACTGAAGGTGAGACTGCCTCAATTCCAAAATCGGCCCCTTTCCCCCTAACCCCTGCACTCGATGGAGTCACGCTCGTATGTGGCGTGTTTAAACCTGTAGAATCGAGAGCCGCTCGGAGATCAAACAAAGGAAACATCAAATACATCAACTTCTAAACACCCTCCGACTGAAAATCAGAAAATTAGCACAGTATTTATATTGTGTCTCTCTGCCCCAGATCTTCACTGAGGACCTGACGGAGGTAGAGACCCTTCCCAGAGACAAGGTCCTGAACTTCCTGAGGGAGGGCTTTAAGGAGCTGGCTGTCCCCTACCTGGAACACATCATACACGTCTGGGAGGACACGGGACCTGAGTTCCATAACGTCCTCATTCAGCTGTACCTGGAGAGGGTCCAGGGGCTCATGAAGCAGTACCTCAACTCCCTGCCTGAGGGTAAGACCGAATACTACCAGTACTACTACTACTACCACCACTACTACTACCACTCACCACCAGCACAGTACTGATTCAGCTGTACCTGGAGAGGGTCCAGGGGCTCATGAAGCAGTACCTCAACTCCCTGCCCGAGGGTAAGACCGAATACTACCAGTACTACTACTACTACTACTACTACTACTACTACTACTACCACTACTACTACTACTACCACTACCGCTACTACTACTACCGCTACTATCACTACCACTACTACTATCACTACCACTACTACTATCACTACCGCTACTACTACCACTACTACTACTATCACTACCGCTACTACTACCACTACCGCTACTACTACCACTACTACTACTACTACTACTACTACTACCACTACTACTACTACTACTACCGCTACTACTACCACTACCGCTACTACTACCACTACTACTACTACCACTACTACCACTACTACTACTACCACTACCGCTACTACTACCACTACTACTACTACTACTACTACTACTACCGCTACTACTACTATCACTACCGCTACTACTACCACTACCGCTACTACTACCACTACTACTACTACTACTACTACTACTACCACTACTACTACTACTACCACTATCACTACCACTACTACTACTACTACTACTACTACCGCTACTACTACCACCACTACTACTACTACTACTACTACTACCACTACTACTACTACTACTACTACTACTACCACTACTACTACTACTACCACTATCACTACCACTACTACTACTACTACTACTACTACCGCTACTACTACTACCACTACCGCTACTACTACCACTACCGCTACTACTACCACTACTACTACTACTACTACTACTACTACCACTACTACTACTACTACTACCACTACCGCTACTACTACCACTACTACTACTACTACTACCACTACTACTACTACTACTACTACTACTACCACTACTACTACTACTACTACCACTACCGCTACTACTACCACTACTACTACTACTACTACTACTACCACTACTACTACCACTACCACTACTACTATCACTACCACTATCACTACCACTACTACTACTACTACTACTACTACCGCTACTACTACTACCACTACCGCTACTACTACCACTACCGCTACTACTACTACTACTACTACCACTACTACTACTACTACTACCACTACCGCTACTACTACCACTACTACTACTACTACTACCACTACTACTACTACTACTACTACTACTACCACTACTACTACTACTATTACCACTACCGCTACTACTACCACTACTACTACTACTACTACTACCGCTACTACTACCACTACCGCTACTACTACCACTACTACTACTACTACTACTACTACCACTACTACTACCACTACCACTACTACTATCACTACCACTATCACTACCACTACTACTACTACTACTACCACTACCACTACTACTACTACTACTACCGCTACTACTACCACTACCGCTACTACTACCACTACTACTACTACTACTACTACTACCACTACCACTACTACTATCACTACCACTACTACTATCTACTACTACTACTACTACTACTACTACTACTACTATCTACTACTACCGCTACTACTATTACTACTACTACTACTACTACTACTACTATCTACTACTACTACTACTACTACTACTACTACTACTACTACTACTACTACTACTACTATCTACTACTACTACTACTACTACTACTACTACTATCTACTACTACTACTACTATTACTACTACTACTACTACTACTACTACTACTACTATCTACTACTACTACTACTACTACTATCTACTACTACCGCTACTACTACTACTACTACTACCAGTACCAGTACTACTACTACTATCACTATTAGCACAGTACTGATACTAGAGGGTCCATGAACTCATGAAGCAGTCCCTCAACTCCCTGCCTGGGGGTCGGACCTGCCTGGGGTCGGACCTGCCTGGGGGTCGGGCCTGCCTGGGGGTCGGGCCTGCCTGGGGGTCGGGCCTGCCTGGGGGTCAGACCTGCCTGGGGATGACTATACACACGGATGGAGGCCTGTGGATAAGCCAGCCGTTATCAGCCGGTTGTGCTGAGTGATAAACCCAATGTCGGATTGTTTTTCCTTTTTAAACAACTAATTGACTTACATCGGTTCAGTTGTTTGAATTCCATTTCGGTATAAAAAACTTCTGTTTGCTCAATGCCCTGCAGCTTCTCTAGAGATAAATCCTATAGATGCCCGAACTGTGCGATGTAGTAGGGAGTTGTAGTTTCTCTAGAGATAAATCCTATAGATGCCCGAACTGTGCGATGTAGTAGGGAGTTGTAGTTTCTCTAGAGATAAATCCTATAGATGCCCGAACTGTGCGATGTAGTAGGGAGTTGTAGTTTCTCTAGAGACAAATCCTATAGATGCCCGAACTGTGCGATGTAGTAGGGAGTTGTAGTTTCTCTAGAGATAAATCCTATAGATGCCCGAACTGTGCGATGTAGTAGGGAGTTGTAGTTTCCAACAGACCAATATTCTACGTAGTTTAGTGTTAAAATCGTGCTCATTAACTACAATGATCATAATCCAATGGAGGCTACTTATCCGGTCTGTTACGCCCACTACGTAATGAACAGAAGAATGCATGGTCAAGAAGGGACAGAAAGAGAGCAGTTTCTTTTTGATGTATCTCTACCTGGAAATACATGATCTACGTGATTGATAGTTGGTATTCAGCAGTCATAATAGTATGCCTTATTTACTTTGAACAACTACAAAAAATTGTGATTTTTGTCAGACAGCGTAGACAGCAGCTCTATGGAGATGAAATGACCTGAATGAAATAATCAAGAGTTTTCAAATATAATATACATAACTTTAATAAAATATTTCAGTTGTTAAGTAATGTTAATAACTGGTGGTTTAATAAGTGATCAGCAGTATTGGGAAGTCACTACCATCACGGGACTTTTAATTCATTGTTTTATTCAGTGTTACGGCATTCAAACCCCATAGTTCATTTCGTGTTTACATTTTTTTGTTATTGAAACCGAAGTCGAACCTCGGAAAGCAGTAATCACTCAGCACTTTCAGCCAGAGTATCTTACTGGACTGACAAAACGGACAAAATACTTTTTGGAGTCCTGAGGAAGATCTAGTCAGGTAAAAATCTGTCGTTCTGCCCCTGAGCAAGACAGTTTAACCCACTATTCCCCGGGAGCCGAAGACGTGGATGTTGATTAAAGGCAGCCCCCTGCACCTCTCTGATTCAGAAGGATTGGGTTAAATGAGGAAGACACATCTCTCTGATTCAGAGGGGTTGGGTTAAATGAGGAAGACACATCTCTCTGGTTCAGAGGGGTTGGGTTAAATGAGGAAGACACACCTCTCTGATTCAGAGGGGTTGGGTTAAATGAGGAAGACACACCTCTCTGATTCAGAGGGGTTGGGTTAAATGAGGAAGACACATCTCTCTGATTCAGAGGGGTTGGGTTAAATGAGGAAGACACATCTCTCTGGTTCAGAGGGGTTGGGTTAAATGAGGAAGACACACCTCTCTGATTCAGAGGGGTTGGGTTAAATGAGGAAGACACACCTCTCTGGTTCAGAGGGGTTGGGTTAAATGAGGAAGACACATCTCTCTGATTCAGAGGGGTTGGGTTAAATGAGGAAGACACACCTCTCTGATTCAGAGGGGTTGGGTTAAATGGGGAAGACACACCTCTCTGATTCAGAGGGGTTGGGTTAAATGAGGAAGACACACCTCTCTGATTCAGAGGGGTTGGGTTAAATGAGGAAGACACACCTCTCTGATTCAGAGGGGTTGGGTTAAATGAGGAAGACACACCTCTCTGGTTCAGAGGGGTTGGGTTAAATGAGGAAGACACACCTCTCTGATTCAGAGGGGTTGGGTTAAATGAGGAAGACACACCTCTCTGATTCAGAGGGGTTGGGTTAAATGGGGAAGACACACCTCTCTGATTCAGACGGGTTGGGTTAAATGAGGAAGACACACCTCTCTGGTTCAGAGGGGTTGGGTTAAATGTGGAAGAGACACCTCTCTGATTCAGAGGGGTTGGGTTAAATGAGGAAGACACACCTCTCTGATTCAGAGGGGTTAAATGAGGAAGACACACCTCTCTGATTCAGAGGGGTTGGGTTAAATGAGGAAGACACACCTCTCTGATTCAGAGGGGTTGGGTTAAATGAGGAAGACACACCTCTCTGATTCAGAGGGGTTGAGTTAAATGGGGAAGACACATTTCAGTTGAAGACATTCAGTTGTAAAACTGACTAGGTATCCCCCTTTACAACTGACTAGGTATCCCCCTTTACAACTGACTAGGTATCCCCCTTTACAACTGACTAGGTATCCCCCTTTACAACTGACTAGGTATCCCCCTTTACAACTGACTAGGTATCCCCCTTTACAACTGACTAGGTATCCCCCTTTACAACTGACTAGGTATCCCCCTTTACAACTGACTAGGTATCCCCTTTTCCAACTGACTAGGTATCCCCTTTTCCAACTGACTAGGTATCCCCCTTTCCAACTGACTAGGTATCCCCTTTTACCCTTTACAACTGACTAGGTATCCCCTTTTACCCTTTACAACTGACTAGGTATCCCCCTTTACAACTGACTAGGTATCCCCTTTACAACTGACTAGGTATCCCCCTTTACAACTGACTAGGTATCCCCTTTTCCAACTGACTAGGTATCCCCCTTTCCCTTTCCAACTGACTAGGTATCCCCCTTTCCCTTTCCAACTGACTAGGTATCCCCCTTTCCCTTTCCAACTGACTAGGTATCCCCCTTTCCCTTTCCAACTGACTAGGTATCCCCTTTTCCAACTGACTAGGTATCTCCCTTTCCAACTGACTAGGTATCCCCCTTTCCCTTTCCAACTGACTAGGTATCCCCCTTTCCCTTTCCAACTGACTAGGTATCCCCCTTTCCCTTTCCAACTGACTAGGTATCCCCCTTTCCCTTTACAACTGACTAGGTATCCCCCTTTCCCTTTACAACTGACTAGGTATCCCCCTTTCCCTTTCCAACTGACTAGGTATCCCCCTTTCCCTTTCCAACTGACTAGGTATCCCCCTTTCCAACTGACTAGGTATCCCCCTTTCCAACTGACTAGGTATCCCCCTTTACAACTGACTAGGTATCCCCCTTTACAACTGACTAGGTATCCCCCTTTACAACTGACTAGGTATCCCCCTTTACAACTGACTAGGTATCCCCCTTTACAACTGACTAGGTATCCCCCTTTACAACTGACTAGGTATCCCCCTTTACAACTGACTAGGTATCCCCCTTTACAACTGACTAGGTATCCCCTTTTCCAACTGACTAGGTATCCCCTTTTCCAACTGACTAGGTATCCCCCTTTCCAACTGACTAGGTATCCCCTTTTACCCTTTACAACTGACTAGGTATCCCCTTTTACCCTTTACAACTGACTAGGTATCCCCCTTTACAACTGACTAGGTATCCCCTTTACAACTGACTAGGTATCCCCCTTTACAACTGACTAGGTATCCCCTTTTCCAACTGACTAGGTATCCCCCTTTCCCTTTCCAACTGACTAGGTATCCCCCTTTCCAACTGACTAGGTATCCCCCTTTCCCTTTCCAACTGACTAGGTATCCCCCTTTCCCTTTCCAACTGACTAGGTATCCCCTTTTCCAACTGACTAGGTATCTCCCTTTCCAACTGACTAGGTATCCCCCTTTCCCTTTCCAACTGACTAGGTATCCCCCTTTCCCTTTCCAACTGACTAGGTATCCCCCTTTCCAACTGACTAGGTATCCCCCTTTCCCTTTCCAACTGACTAGGTATCCCCCTTTCCCTTTACAACTGACTAGGTATCCCCCTTTCCCTTTCCAACTGACTAGGTATCCCCCTTTCCCTTTCCAACTGACTAGGTATCCCCCTTTCCAACTGACTAGGTATCCCCCTTTCCAACTGACTAGGTATCCCCCTTTCCAACTGACTAGGTATCCCCCTTTCCCTTTCCAACTGACTAGGTATCCCCCTTTCCCTTTCCAACTGACTAGGTATCCCCCTTTACAACTGACTAGGTATCCCCCTTTACAACTGACTAGGTATCCCCCTTTACAACTGACTAGGTATCCCCTTTTCCAACTCACTAGGTATCCCACTTTCCCTTTCCAACTGACTAGGTATCCCCCTTTACAACTGACTAGGTATCCCCCTTTCCCTTTACAACTGACTAGGTATCCCCCTTTCCAACTGACTAGGTATCCCCCTTTCCCTTTCCAACTGACTAGGTATCCCCCTTTCCCTTTCCAACTGACTAGGTATCCCCCTTTCCCTTTCCAACTGACTAGGTATCCCCCTTTCCCTTTCCAACTGACTAGGTATCCCCCTTTCCCTTTCCAACTGACTAGGTATCCCCCTTTCCCTTTCCAACTGACTAGGTATCCCCCTTTCCCTTTCCAACTGACTAGGTATCCCACTTTCCCTTTCCAACTGACTAGGTATCCCCCTTTTCCCTCCACAGCTGATATGTGATATTCTAATAGATCTATCTGTTCTGTCTTCCTGTAGGTGTTCCTGCAGTGGCTGCTGGGAAGGAGGAGGGGGACCTGGGAGAGTTCAGGAACAAGCTAGTGTGTTTCCTGGAGGTCTCTACCAGCTACGAACCAGGCCGACTCATCTCTGACTTCCCCTTCGATGGTGAGGATGGTTTCGGGTATATCCAACAGTTATTGTTCTTCCTCCTGACTGGTTGCACTTGTAGTGATCGTATGCAGTCCTTTTGTGACTTCTTAAGTTGAAAGCACTGATTTTGTAATTCGCTCTGGATAAGGGAGTTTGTTTAATATTCTAGCCTGGTTCCAGATCTGTTTGTGTTGTCTTGCCAACTCCTATAGCTCATGGCTATATGCTAGCCTCCGTGACCGTGTGCTCACCATGCCACTCGGTTGAAGATAACAAAGGTTATTAAGACAAGAGGATTGTGATATCCCAGAGGTCTTTGCGTGAATGAGGAACAATTCTTAACAATGGGACTAGCGATGCTAGTTACCAACGACGCTGGTCTCATGAATCTATTTTTTTTTAAAGCGTCTGCATGGAAACCTAACTAGTCTTTAGCCTTTGTATCTTCAACCTAGCCATGCCATTTGTCTGTCAGGTCTTCTGGAGGAGCGGGCCCTGCTGCTGGGTCGGATGGGGAAACATGAACAGGCCCTCTTCATCTACGTACACGTCCTGAAGGACACACACATGGCCAAGGAGTGAGTAGTACTACACACGCACACACACAAACACACACACATTTAAAATTAAAATAAAAGAAAAAATAACCTTTATTTAACCAGGTAGGTTAGTTGAGAACAAGTTCTCATTTACAACTGCAACCTGGCCAAGATAAAGCAAAGCAGTGCGACACAAACAACAACACAGAGTTACACATGGAATAAACAAACGTACAGTCAATAATACTGGGGGCTGGGGGAGGGATGTAGAAGACTTGCATCACATAACACCAGATAATCCTGGGACCGTTGAACACTATATTACATGTTCAGCAGAGGATCTGAACTACTTTGTTTTTCTATAGAATGCTTATGAATAAGAATAGTCTTTCTTATTTTCCAGTATTTGTTTACATGATTTTATTATTTTGTAAGACAAAAAAAAATACAATTGTACAAAAAAAATACCAAAACAACTAAAGATATGACTGATTTAAACCCTTTTAGTCTTCAGACATTTATCTTTACATATTTGTATCCCTTAACGTATGTCTATCTTCATTAATAGTTATTATAAGCTTTACATATTTAGTTATAACACTGTGATATTTTGAGACAAACAAACCATGTTTCGCTTCCTACTGAGATCTTCATCAGTGCCTTCCTACTGAGATCTTCATCAGTACCTTCCTACTGGGATCTTCATCAGTACCTTCCTACTGAGATCTTCATCAGTACCTTCCTACTGAGATCTTCATCAGTACCTTCCTACTGAGATCTTCATCAGTACCTTCCTACTGAGATCTTCATCAGTACCTTCCTACTGGGATCTTCATCAGTACCTTCCTACTGAGATCTTCATCAGTACCTTCCTACTGAGATCTTCATCAGTACCTTCCTACTGAGATCTTCATCAGTACCTTCCTACTGAGATCTTCATCAGTACCTTCCTACTGGGATCTTCATCAGTACCTTCCTACTGAGATCTTCATCAGTACCTTCCTACTGAGATCTTCATCAGTACCTTCCTACTGGGATCTTCATCAGTACCTTCCTACTGGGATCTTCATCAGTACCTTCCTACTGGGATCTTCATCAGTACCTTCCTACTGGGATCTTCATCAGTACCTTCCTACTGGGATCTTCATCAGTACCTTCCTACTGAGATCTTCATCAGTACCTTCCTACTGAGATCTTCATCAGTACCTTCCTACTGGGATCTTCATCAGTACCTTCCTACTGAGATCTCCATCAGTACCTTCCTACTGAGATCTTCATCAGTACCTGTTATCTGTTCTATCTCAATAAACACTGGGCCCATATTAAAGTTAAGGACTTGGGTTTAATGCCAGGGAGCCGTGTTTCCGGGATATCCTGCCCAAACCCACTCCCTTTTCCAGGGATGAATAATTACGAGAAACCGGTCAATTGTAATACATTATTTCTATGAGCGGCGTGACTTAGCCTACCGTATTTACTCAGGGTGTACGTGGTTGTAGCCTACCGTATTTACTCAGGGTGTACGTGGTTGTAACCTACCGTATCTACTCAGGGTGTACGTGGTTGTAACCTACCGTATCTACTCAGGGTGTACGTGGTTGTAGCCTACCGTATCTACTCAGGGTGTACGTGGTTGTAGCCTACCGTATTTACTCAGGGTGTACGTGGTTGTAACCTACCGTATTTACTCAGGGTGTACGTGGTTGTAGCCTACCGTATTTACTCAGGGTGTACGTGGTTGTAGCCTACCGTATCTACTCAGGGTGTACGTGGTTGTTGCCTACCGTATTTACTCAGGGTGTACGTGGTTGTAGCCTACCGTATCTACTCAGGGTGTACGTGGTTGTAGCCTACCGTATTTACTCAGGGTGTACGTGGTTGTAGCCTACCGTATTTACTCAGGTTGTACGTGGTTGTAGCCTACCGTATTTACTCAGGGTGTACGTGGTTGTAGCCTACCGTATTTACTCAGGGTGTACGTGGTTGTAGCCTACCGTATTTACTCAGGGTGTACGTGGTTGTAGCCTACCGTATTTACTCAGGGTGTACGTGGTTGTAACCTACCGTATTTACTCAGGTTGTACGTGGTTGTAGCCTACCGTATTTACTCAGGGTGTACGTGGTTGTAGTCTACCGTATTTACTCAGGGTGTACGTGGTTGTAACCTACCGTATTTACTCAGGGTGTACGTGGTTGTAACCTACCGTATTTACTCAGGGTGTACGTGGTTGTAGCCTACCGTATTTACTCAGGGTGTACGTGGTTGTAGCCTACCGTATTTACTCAGGGTGTGTGTTGTTGTAGCCTACCGTATTTACTCAGGGTGTACGTTGTATCCTACCGTATCTACTCAGGGTGTACGTTGTAGCCTACCGTATTTACTCAGGGTGTACGTGGTTGTATCCTACCGTATTTACTCAGGGTGTACGTGGTTGTAGCCTACCGTATTTACTCAGGGTGTACGTGGTTGTAGCCTACCGTATTTACTCAGGGTGTACGTGGTTGTTGCCTACCGTATTTACTCAGGGTGTACGTGGTTGTAGCCTATCGTATTTACTCAGGGTGTACGTGGTTTTAGTCTACCGTATTTACTCAGGGTGTACGTGGTTGTAACCTACCGTATTTACTCAGGGTGTACGTGGTTGTAGCCTACCGTATTTACTCAGGGTGTACGTGGTTGTAGCCTACCGTATTTACTCAGGGTGTACGTGGTTGTAGCCTACCGTATTTACTCAGGGTGTACGTGGTTGTAGCCTACCGTATTTACTCAGGGTGTGTGTTGTTGTAGCCTACCGTATTTACTCAGGGTGTACGTTGTATCCTACCGTATCTACTCAGGGTGTACGTGGTTGTAGCCTACCGTATTTACTCAGGGTGTACGTGGTTGTAGCCTACCGTATTTACTCAGGGTGTACGTGGTTGTAGCCTACCGTATTTACTCAGGGTGTACGTGGTTGTAGCCTACCGTATCTACTCAGGGTGTACGTGGTTGTAGCCTACCGTATTTACTCAGGGTGTACGTGGTTGTAGCCTACCGTATTTACTCAGGGTGTACGTGGTTGTAGCCTACCGTATTTACTCAGGGTGTACGTGGTTGTAACCTACCGTATTTACTCAGGGTGTACGTGGTAGCCTACCGTATTTACTCAGGGTGTACGTGGTTGTAACCTACCGTATTTACTCAGGGTGTACGTGGTTGTAACCTACCGTATTTACTCAGGGTGTACGTGGTTGTAACCTACCGTATTTACTCAGGGTGTACGTGGTTGTAGCCTACCGTATCTACTCAGGGTGTACGTGGTTGTAACCTACCGTATTTACTCAGGGTGTACGTGGTTGTAGCCTACCGTATCTACTCAGGGTGTACGTGGTTGTAACCTACCGTATTTACTCAGGGTGTACGTGGTTGTAACCTACCGTATTTACTCAGGGTGTACGTGGTTGTAACCTACCGTATTTACTCAGGGTGTACGTGGTTGTAGCCTACCGTATCTACTCAGGGTGTACGTGGTTGTAGCCTACCGTATTTACTCAGGGTGTACGTGGTTGTAGCCTACCGTATTTACTCAGGGTGTACGTGGTTGTAGCCTACCGTATTTACTCAGGGTGTACGTGGTTGTAACCTACCGTATTTACTCAGGGTGTACGTGGTAGCCTACCGTATTTACTCAGGGTGTACGTGGTTGTAACCTACCGTATTTACTCAGGGTGTACGTGGTTGTAACCTACCGTATTTACTCAGGGTGTACGTGGTTGTAACCTACCGTATTTACTCAGGGTGTACGTGGTTGTAGCCTACCGTATCTACTCAGGGTGTACGTGGTTGTAACCTACCGTATTTACTCAGGGTGTACGTGGTTGTAGCCTACCGTATCTACTCAGGGTGTACGTGGTTGTAACCTACCGTATTTACTCAGGGTGTACGTGGTTGTAACCTACCGTATTTACTCAGGGTGTACGTGGTTGTAACCTACCGTATTTACTCAGGGTGTACGTGGTTGTAGCCTACCGTATTTACTCAGGGTGTGTGTTGTAGCCTACCGTATTTACTCAGGGTGTACGTGGTTGTAGCCTACCATATTTACTCAGGGTGTGTGTTGTAGCCTACCGTATTTACTCAGGGTGTACGTGGTTGTAGCCTACCATATTTACTCAGGGTGTACGTGGTTGTATCCTACCGTATTTACTCAGGGTGTACGTGGTTGTAACCTACCGTATTTACTCAGGGTGTACGTGGTTGTAACCTACCGTATTTACTCAGGGTGTACGTGGTTGTAGCCTACCGTATTTACTCAGGGTGTACGTGGTTGTAGCCTACCGTATTTACTCAGGGTGTACGTGCTCATATGTTAATATGAAAAATGTATTGGCGAATGAATTTCCAGGCAGACTACCGAGTTTTATTTCCTGACGAGTTTCGCGCCCTAGTTGCCAGGCGAGCTCGCTCATTCCACCCACACTGGCACTCAGCCAGGCAGGTACAGCACTGACTGATTAGGTGCTGCCAAACGTCACATCGATGGCTAAAATTACTGTTTCTATGTCTTTAGTTTTCCACGTGGACCAATTTATCAGTGTATTCTGAAAAGCTGTCCAAGGATTGTTCCAAAGGGTTGTGTTTTTAGGGAGTGATATTGCTTCTTGTAGAATACGTTTCATTTTCTTCCATATTGTTATAGTGTTCTAAACTAGGAAGGTGTTAACGTTCTTAGCTTTATCTTTTGAAAACAGACAATAATATATTATGGGGATGAGCATGCGCCCATTGTTCGTCTTTACTGTGTTTAACTACATGTCGCAAGTAAAAGCCTTGGGTTGTGAGGTTGATACAATTCCATGTCAGGGAGTTTAAAACCACCCTCGGGCTGAGGGAGTTAAAACCACCCTCGGACTCAGGGAGTTAAAACCACCCTCGGACTCAGGGAGTTAAAACCACCCTCGGACTCAGGGAGTTAAAACCACCCTCGGACTGAGGGAGTTTAAAACCACCCTCGGACTGAGGGAGTTTAAAACCACCCTCGGACTGAGGGAGTTTAAAACCACCCTCGGACTGAGGGAGTTAAAACCACCCTCGGACTCAGGGAGTTAAAACCACCCTCGGACTGAGGGAGTTTAAAACCACCCTCGGACTCAGGGAGTTAAAACCACCCTCGGACTGAGGGAGTTAAAACCACCCTCGGACTGAGGGAGTTTAAAACCACCCTCGGACTGAGGGAGTTTAAAACCACCCTCGGACTGAGGGAGTTTAAAACCACCCTCGGACTGAGGGAGTTTAAAACCACCCTCGGACTGAGGGAGTTTAAAACCACCCTCGGACCGAGGGAGTTTAAAACCACCCTCGGACCGAGGGAGTTTAAAACCACCCTCGGACCGAGGGAGTTTAAAACCACCCTCGGACCGAGGGAGTTTAAAACCACCCTCGGACCGAGGGAGTTTAAAACCACCCTCGGGCCGAGGGAGTTTAAAACCACCCTCGGGCCGAGGGAGTCGGCAGCCTGTTGACAACCCTATGGATGAGTTAGTGGGATGAGTTAGTGGGATGAGTTAGTAGGATGAGTTAGTGGGATGAGTTAGTGGGACGGCAGCCTGTTGACAACCCTATGGATGAGTTAGTGGGACGGCAGCCTGTTGACAACCCTATGGATGAGTTAGTGGGATGAGTTAGTGGGATGAGTTAGTAGGATGAGTTAGTGGGATGAGTTAGTGGGACGGCAGCCTGTTGACAACCCTATGGATGAGTTAGTGGGATGAGTTAGTAGGACGGCAGCCTGTT
>NW_024058134.1:0-66535 GCF_016432855.1 Salvelinus namaycush
CTGTCTCTGTAGTCTGAGCCAGAAACGGCCCGTAGGGGCAGGAGCATACTCCTGTTTCTATAGTCTGAAGCCAGAACGGCCCGTTTAGGGGGCAGGAGCCTATATCCTGTTCTGTTAGTCTGAGCCAGAACAGGCCCGTAGGGGCAGGAGTCTAATCTCCTGTTTCTATAGTCTGAGCCAGAACGGCCCGTCAGGGGCAGGAGCCTACTCTCCTGTTTCTAGTAGTTCTGATGCCAGAACGGCCCGTAGGGCAGGAGCCTATCTCCTGTTTCTATAGTCTGAGCCACAGAACGGCCCGTAGGGGCAGGAGCCTATCTCCTGTTTCTGTAGTCTGAGCCAGAACGAGCCCGTAGGGGGCAGAGCCTATCTCCTGTTTCTGTAGTCTGAGCCAGAACGGCCCGTAGGGGCAGGAGCCTATCTCCTGTCTCTATAGTCTGAGCCAGAACGGCCCGTAGGGGCAGGAGGCTATCTCCTGTTTCTATAGTCGTAGCCAGAACGGCCCTAGGGGCAGGAGTCTATCTCCTGTTTCTGTAGTCTGAGCCAGAACGCCCGTAGGGGCAAGGAGGTCCTATCTCCTGTTTCTGTAGTCTGGGCGAAAACGGCCCGTAGGGGCAGGAGCCTATCTCCTGTTTCTGTAGTCTGAGCCAGAACGGGCCCATAGGGGCAGGAGCCTATCTCCTGTTTCTATAGTCTGAGCCAGAACGGCCGTAGGGGCAGGAGCCTATCTCCTGTTTTCTGATAGTCTGAGCAGAAAACGGCCCGTAGGGGCAGGAGCCTATCTCCTGTTTCTATAGTGCGTGAGCCAAACGGCCCGTCAGGTGGCAGGAGCCTATCTCCTGTCTCTGTACGTCTGAGCCGAACGGCCCGTATGGGCAGGGAGCCTATCTCCTGTTTCTGTAGTCTGACCAGAAACGGCCCGTAGGGGCAGGAGTCCTATCTCCTGTTTCTGTAGTCTGAGCCAGAACGGCCCGTAGGGGCAGGAGCCTATCTCCTGTTCTGTAGTCTGAGCCAGAACGGCCCGTAGGGGCAGGAGCCTATCTCCTGTTTCTATAGTCTGAGCCAGAACGGCCCGTAGGGGCAGGAGCCTATCTCCTGTTCTGTAGTCTGAGCCAGAACGGCCCGTAGGGGCAGGAGCCTATCTCTGTTCTATAGTCTGAGCCAGAACGGCCCGTAGGGGCAGGAGCCTATCTCCTGTCTCTGTAGCTGAGCCAGAACGGCCCGTAGGGGCAGGAGCCTATCTCCTGTTTCTGTAGTCTGAGCCAGAACGGCCCGTTAGGGGCAGGAGCCTATCTCCTGTTCTATAGTCTGAGCCAGAACGGCCCGTAGGGGCAGGAGCCTATCTCCTGTTTCTGTAGCTGAGCCAGAACGGCCCGTAGGGGCAGGAGCTATCTCCTGTTTCTGTAGTCTGAGCCAGAACGGCCCGTAGGGGCAGGAGCCTATCTCCTGTTTCTGTAGTCTGAGCCAGAACGGCCCGTAGGGGCAGGAGCCTATCTTCTGTTTCTGTAGTCTGAGCCAGAACGGCCCGTAGGGGCAGGAGCCTATCTCCTGTTTCTGTAGTCTGAGCCAGAACGGCCCGTAGGGGCAGGACCCTATCTCCTGTCTCTGTAGTCTGAGCCAGAACGGCCCGTAGGGGCAGGAGCCTATCTCCTGTTTCTGTAGTCTGAGCCAGAACGGCCCGTAGGGGCAGGAGCCTATCTCCTGTTTCTGTAGCTGAGCCAGAACGGCCCGTAGGGGCAGGAGCCTATCTCCTGTTTCTGTAGTCTGAGCCAGAACGGCCCGTAGGGGCAGGAGCCTATCTCCTGTTTCTGTAGTCTGAGCCAGAACGGCCCGTAGGGGCAGGAGCCTATCTCCTGTTTCTGTAGTCTGGGCTAGAACGGCCCGTAGGGGCAGGAGCCTATCTCCTGTCTCTGTAGTCTGAGCCAGAACGGCCCGTAGGGGCAGGAGCCTATCTCCTGTTTCTGTAGTCTGAGCCAGAACGGCCCGTAGGGCAGGAGTCTATCTCCTGTTTCTGTAGTCTGAGCCAGAACGGCCCGTAGGGGCAGGAGCCTATCTCCTGTTTCTGTAGTCTGAGCCAGAACGGCCCGTAGGGGCAGGAGCCTATCTCCTGTCTCTGTAGTCTGAGCCAGAACGGCCCGTAGGGGCAGGAGTCTATCTCCTGTTTCTGTAGTCTGAGCCAGAACGGCCCGTAGGGGCAGGAGTCTATCTTCTGTTTCTGTAGTCTGAGCCAGAACGGCCCGTAGGGGCAGGAGTCTATCTCCTGTTTCTGTAGTCTGAGCCAGAACGGCCCGTAGGGTGCAGGAGTCTATCTTCTGTTTCTGTAGTCTGAGCCAGAACGGCCCGTAGGGGCAGGAGCCTATCTCCTGTTTCTGTAGTCTGAGCCAGAACGGCCCGTAGGGGCAGGAGTCTATCTCCTGTTTCTGTAGTCTGGGCTAGAACGGCCCGTAGGGGCAGAAGCCTATCTCCTGTCTCTGTAGCGTGAGCCAGAACGGCCCATAGGGGCAGGAGCCTATCTCCTGTCTCTGTAGCGTGAGCCAGAACGGCCCGTAGGGGCAGGAGTCTATCTCCTGTTTCTGTAGTCTGGGCCAGAACGGCCCGTAGGGGCAGGAGCCTATCTCCTGTTTCTGTAGTCTGAGCCAGAACGGC
Source organism: Salvelinus namaycush (assembly GCF_016432855.1). Classification (NCBI taxonomy): domain Eukaryota; kingdom Metazoa; phylum Chordata; class Actinopteri; order Salmoniformes; family Salmonidae; genus Salvelinus; species Salvelinus namaycush. The sequence continues at coordinate 2,644 of NW_024058134.1, forward strand.
CCGTAGGGGCAGGAGCCTATCTCCTGTTTCTATAGTCTGAGCCAGAACGGCCCGTAGGGGCAGGAGCCTATCTCCTGTTTCTGTAGTCTGAGCCAGAACGGCCCGTAGGGGCAGGAGCCTATCTTCTGTCTCTGTAGTCTGAGCCAGAACGGCCCGTAGGGGCAGGAGCCTATCTTCTGTCTCTGTAGTCTGAGCCAGAACGGCCCGTAGGGGCAGGAGCCTATCTCCTGTTTCTGTAGTCTGAGCCAGAACGGCCCGTAGGGGCAGGAGTCTATCTTCTGTTTCTGTAGTCTGAGCCAGAACGGCCCGTAGGGTGCAGGAGTCTATCTTCTGTTTCTGTAGTCTGAGCCAGAACGGCCCGTAGGGGCAGGAGCCTATCTCCTGTTTCTGTAGTCTGAGCCAGAACGGCACGTAGGGGCAGGAGTCTATCTCCTGTTTCTGTAGTCTGAGCCAGAACGGCCCGTAGGGGCAGGAGTCTATCTTCTGTTTCTGTAGTCTGAGCCAGAACGGCCCGTAGGGGCAGGAGCCTATCTCCTGTTCTATAGTCTGAGCCAGAACGGCCCGTAGGGGCAGGAGCCTATCTTCTGTTTCTAGGAGTCCAGACTCTCTCTCTGTCAGCACTAGGTATAGATAAGGAGTCCAGACTCTCTCTCTCTCTGTCAGCACTAGGTATAGATAAGGAGTCCAGACTCTCTCTGTCAGCACTAGGTATAGATAAGTAGTCCAGACTCTCTCTCTGTCAGCACTAGGTATATATAAGGAGTCCATACTCTTTCTGTCAGCACTAGGTATAGATAAGGAGTCCAGACTCTCTCTGTCAGCACTAGGTACATATAAGGAGTCCAGACTCTTTCTGTCAGCACTAGGTATAGATAAGGAGTCCAGACTCTCTCTGTCAGCACTAGGTATATATAAGGAGTCCAGACTCTCTCTCTGTCAGCACTAGGTATAGATAAGGAGTCCAGACTCTCTCTCTGTCAGCACTAGGTATATATAAGGATTCCAGACTCTCTCTGTCAGCACTAGGTATAGATAAGGAGTCCAGAGTCTCTCTGTCAGTACCAGGTATAGATAAGGAGTCCAGACTCTCTCTGTCAGCACTAGGTATAGATAAAGAGTCCAGACTCTCTCTGTCATCACTAGGTATATATAAGGAGTCCAGACTCTCTCTGTCAGCACTAGGTATATATAAGGAGTCCAGACTCTCTCTCTGTCAGCACTAGGTATAGATAAGGGGTCCAGACTCTCTCTCTGTCAGCACTAGGTATAGATAAGGGGTCCAGACTCTCTCTGTAAGCACTAGGTATATATAAGGAGTCCAGACTCTCTCTGTCAGCACTAGGTATAGATAAGGAGTCCAGACTCTCTCTCTGTCAGCACTAGGTATAGATAAGGGGTCCAGATTCTCTCTCTCTCTGTCAGCACTAGGTTTAGATAAGGAGTCCAGACTCTCTCTCTCTGTGAGCACTAGGTATAGATAAGGAGTCCAGACTCTCTCTCTGTCAGCACTAGGTATATATAAGGAGTCCAGACTCTCTCTGTCAGCACTAGGTATATATAAGGAGTCCAGACTCTCTCTCTGTCAGCACTAGGTATAGATAAGGGGTCCAGACTCTCTCTCTGTCAGCACTAGGTATAGATAAGGAGTCCAGATTCTCTCTCTCTCTCTGTCAGCACTAGGTAGAAATAAGGAGTCCAGACTCTCTCTGTCAGCACTAGGTATATATAAGGAGTCCAGACTCTCTCTCTGTCAGCACTAGGTATAGATAAGGAGTCCAGACTCTCTCTCTGTCAGCACTAGGTATAGATAAGGAGGCCAGATTCTCTCTCTCTCTCTCTGTCTTTACTAGGTATAGATAAGGAGTCCAGACTCTCTCTCTGTCAGCACTAGGTTTAGATAAGGAGTCCAGATTCTCTCTCTCTCTGTCAGCACTAGGTATAGATAAGGAGTCCAGACTCTATCTGTCAGCACTAGGTATAGATAAGGAGTACAGACTCTCTCTCTGTCAGCACTAGGTATATATAAGGAGTCCAGACTCTCTCTCTGTGAGCACTAGGTATAGATAAGGAGTCCAGACTCTCTTTCTGTGAGCACTAGGTATAGATAAGGAGTCCAGACTCTCTCTCTGTCAGCACTAGGTTTAGATAAGGAGTCCAGACTCTCTCTCTGTCAGCACTAGGTATAGATAAGGAGTCCAGACTCTCTCTCTGTGAGTACTAGGTATAGATAAGGAGTCCAGATTCTCTCTCTCTCTCTGTCAGCACTAATTATAGATAAGGAGTCCAGACTCTCTCTCTGTGGGCACTAGGTATAGATAAGGAGTCCATATTCTCTCTCTCTCTGTCAGCACTAGGTATAGATAAGGAGTCCAGACTCTCTCTCTCTCTGTCAGCACTAGGTATAGAGAAGGAGTCCAGACTCTCTCTGTCAGCACTAGGTATATATAAGGAGTCCAGACTCTCTCTGTCAGCACTAGGTATATATAAGGATTCCAGACTCTCTCTCTGTCAGCACTAGGTATAGATAAGGGGTCCAGACTCTCTCTCTGTCAGCACTAGGTATAGATAAGGAGTCCAGATTCTCTCTCTCTCTCTGTCAGCACTAGGTAGAAATAAGGAGTCCAGACTCTCTCTGTCAGCACTAGGTATATATAAGGAGTCCAGACTCTCTCTCTGTCAGCACTAGGTATAGATAAGGAGTCCAGACTCTCTCTCTGTCAGCACTAGGTATAGATAAGGAGGCCAGATTCTCTCTCTCTCTCTCTGTCTTTACTAGGTATAGATAAGGAGTCAAGACTCTCTCTCTGTCAGCACTAGGTATAGATAAGGAGTCCAGATTCTCTCTCTCTCTGTCAGCACTAGGTATAGATAAGGAGTCCAGACTCTATCTGTCAGCACTAGGTATAGATAAGGAGTCCAGACTCTCTCTCTGTCAGCACTAGGTATATATAAGGAGTCCAGACTCTCTTTCTGTGAGAACTAGGTATAGATAAGGAGTCCAGACTCTCTCTCTGTCAGCACTAGGTTTAGATAAGGAGTCCAGACTCTCTCTCTGTCAGCACTAGGTATAGATAAGGAGTCCAGACTCTCTCTCTGTCAGCACTAGGTATATATAAGGATTCCAGACTCTCTCTGTCAGCACTAGGTATAGATAAGGAGTCCAGAGTCTCTCTGTCAGTACCAGGTATAGATAAGGAGTCCAGACTCTCTCTGTCAGCACTAGGTATAGATAAAGAGTCCAGACTCTCTCTGTCAGCACTAGGTATATATAAGGAGTCCAGACTCTCTCTGTCAGCACTAGGTATATATAAGGAGTCCAGACTCTCTCTCTGTCAGCACTAGGTATAGATAAGGGGTCCAGACTCTCTCTCTGTCAGCACTAGGTATAGATAAGGGGTCCAGACTCTCTCTGTAAGCACTAGGTATATATAAGGAGTCCAGACTCTCTCTGTCAGCACTAGGTATAGATAAGGAGTCCAGACTCTCTCTCTGTCAGCACTAGGTATAGATAAGGGGTCCAGATTCTCTCTCTCTCTGTCAGCACTAGGTTTAGATAAGGAGTCCAGACTCTCTCTCTCTGTGAGCACTAGGTATAGATAAGGAGTCCAGACTCTCTCTCTGTCAGCACTAGGTATATATAAGGAGTCCAGACTCTCTCTGTCAGCACTAGGTATATATAAGGAGTCCAGACTCTCTCTCTGTCAGCACTAGGTATAGATAAGGGGTCCAGACTCTCTCTCTGTCAGCACTAGGTATAGATAAGGAGTCCAGATTCTCTCTCTCTCTCTGTCAGCACTAGGTAGAAATAAGGAGTCCAGACTCTCTCTGTCAGCACTAGGTATATATAAGGAGTCCAGACTCTCTCTCTGTCAGCACTAGGTATAGATAAGGAGTCCAGACTCTCTCTCTGTCAGCACTAGGTATAGATAAGGAGGCCAGATTCTCTCTCTCTCTCTCTGTCTTTACTAGGTATAGATAAGGAGTCCAGACTCTCTCTCTGTCAGCACTAGGTTTAGATAAGGAGTCCAGATTCTCTCTCTCTCTGTCAGCACTAGGTATAGATAAGGAGTCCAGACTCTATCTGTCAGCACTAGGTATAGATAAGGAGTCCAGACTCTCTCTCTGTCAGCACTAGGTATATATAAGGAGTCCAGACTCTCTCTCTGTGAGCACTAGGTATAGATAAGGAGTCCAGACTCTCTTTCTGTGAGCACTAGGTAGAGATAAGGAGTCCAGACTCTCTCTCTGTCAGTACTAGGTATAGATAAGGAGTCCAGACTCTCTCTCTGTCAGCACTAGGTAGAGATAAGGAGTCCAGACTCTCTCTCTGTCAGTACTAGGTATAGATAAGGAGTCTAGATTCTCTCTCTCTCTCTGTCAGCACTAATTATAGATAAGGAGTCCAGACTCTCTCTCTGTGGGCACTAGGTATAGATAAGGAGTCCATATTCTCTCTCTCTCTGTCAGCACTAGGTATAGATAAGGAGTCCAGACTCTCTCTCTCTCTGTCAGCACTAGGTATAGAGAAGGAGTCCAGACTCTCTCTGTCAGCACTAGGTATATATAAGGAGTCCAGACTCTCTCTGTCAGCACTAGGTATATATAAGGATTCCAGACTCTCTCTCTGTCAGCACTAGGTATAGATAAGGGGTCCAGACTCTCTCTCTGTCAGCACTAGGTATAGATAAGGAGTCCAGATTCTCTCTCTCTCTCTGTCAGCACTAGGTAGAAATAAGGAGTCCAGACTCTCTCTGTCAGCACTAGGTATATATAAGGAGTCCAGACTCTCTCTCTGTCAGCACTAGGTATAGATAAGGAGTCCAGACTCTCTCTCTGTCAGCACTAGGTATAGATAAGGAGGCCAGATTCTCTCTCTCTCTCTCTGTCTTTACTAGGTATAGATAAGGAGTCAAGACTCTCTCTCTGTCAGCACTAGGTATAGATAAGGAGTCCAGATTCTCTCTCTCTCTGTCAGCACTAGGTATAGATAAGGAGTCCAGACTCTATCTGTCAGCACTAGGTATAGATAAGGAGTCCAGACTCTCTCTCTGTCAGCACTAGGTATATATAAGGAGTCCAGACTCTCTTTCTGTGAGAACTAGGTATAGATAAGGAGTCCAGACTCTCTCTCTGTCAGCACTAGGTTTAGATAAGGAGTCCAGACTCTCTCTCTGTCAGCACTAGGTATAGATAAGGAGTCCAGACTCTCTCTCTGTCAGCACTAGGTATAGATAAGGGGTCCAGATTCTCTCTCTCTCTGTCAGCACTAGGTATAGATAAGGAGTCCAGACTCTCTCTCTGTCAGCACTAGGTATATATAAGGAGTCCAGACTCTCTCTCTGTGAGCACTAGGTATAGATAAGGAGTCCAGACTCTCTCTCTCTCTCTCTGTCAGCACTAGGTATATATAAGGAGTCCAGACTCTCTCTCTGTGAGCACTAGGTATAGATAAGGAGTCCAGACTCTCTCTCTGTCAGCACTAGGTATAGATAAGGAGGCCAGATTCTCTCTCTCTCTCTCTGTCAGCACTAGGTAGAAATAAGGAGTCCAGACTCTCTTTCTGTCAGCACTAGGTATAGATAAGGAGTCCAGACTCTCTCTGTCAGTACTTGTTATAGATAAGGAGTTCAGACTCTCTTTCTCAGTCAGCAACAGACAGCAGAATTGTCTGACTGGTCGCTGTGACAACTACTGCAGAGGAGGCACTCTACACACAATGAGAGCTGTGGGGAAACAGAGGAGAGGAACCTTGTTGAGGCACACTCACATCGACACAGCCTGGTTTAGATCATGTAGTTCCTCGCTCTCTCTCTCGTTCTCTCTCTCTCTCTCTCTCTCGCTCTCTTTTTCTGGTCCTCTCTCTCTCTCTGGTTCTCTCTCTCTCTCTCTGGTTCTCTCTCTGGTTCTCTCTCTCTCTCGTTCTCTCTCTCGTTCTCTCTCTCGCTCTCGCACACTCCCTCTCTCGATCTCTCTCTCTCTCTCGCACACTCTCTCTCGATCTCTCTCTCTCTCTCGCACACACTCTCTCTCTCTCTCTCACGCACACTCTCTCTCGATCTCTCTCTCTCTCTCTCTCGCAGACTCTCTCTCTCGATCTCTCTCTCTCTCTCTCTCTCTCGCACACACTCTCTCTCTCTCTCTCTCTCTCGCACACACACTCTCTCTCTCTCTCTCTCTCTCTCTCTCTCTCTCTCTCTCCCATCTCTCTCTCTCTCTCTCTCTCTCTCTCTCTCTCTCTCTCTCTCTATTGCATTCCAGATCCACAGCTTTAGAAGTGGGTCAGAGGAGAGTCAGAGTGTGAAATCAGGAGAAGAAGGTGTCTGCTCAGTCAGCAAGTAGCGATAATCTAATTAAGAATAAGATAACCCACATATGTGTCCCTTACTGTCCAGCTTGCATTGCAATGTTATCCCAGATAAATACAATCATTAGTATGGAACTTCACATTGTTCTACCATTATAGGAAAGGCTAGAACATTCAACATGGCAACCTACTTGTCTTGAACACATTACCTCAGACACAAGTCCCTCCCTCAGTAGCACAAGCTGCTGTGTCCTAAACACGATGTTTCAGAATTCACTAGTAGGCCCTAAACATAGCATATGCACTGTAGTACTGAGGTAGTGAAGTTTCTTTCCCTTTTGGTTCTTTGTAAACGTAAGGCCCTTGTGGTTCCATGTAAAGAGCAGTTGAATAGGAGGGTCTGTACTTCAAACGTTCAGCAGGAGAGAGAGCAGCCAATGTAGTCACCAGTTTGCTCTCCTGCTGGAGCCTTTCTTTGAAATCCAATATTGCCTTTTTTGGAAACCATTTTATATTCCATTTTCTTTGCTTCAGATCTACACATACAGTATATATACATATAATTTGTATTTTAATTATATCTATACTTTTATCTTAATAATACCTAGAACAATTATGAACACATTGTACTGGTGAGGTCTATTCTCAACAAGTTGATGGCTGTGGTAAACAGAGAGCAGACTTCAGTAGAGTCCTCCAGGAAGTGTTTAGGTCTTCAGTAGAGTCACCCAGGAAGTGTTTAGGTCTTCAGTAGAGTCCTCCAGGAAGTGGTTAGGTCTTCAGTAGAGTCCTCCAGGAAGTGGTTAGGTCTTCAGTAGAGTCCTCCAGGAAATGGTTAGGTCTTCAGTAGAGTCCTCCAGGAAGTGGTTAGGTCTTCAGTAGGACCTCCAGGAAGTGTTTAGGTCTTCAGTAGAGTCCTCCAGGAAGTGGTTAGGTCTTCAGTAGAGTCCTCCAGGAAGTGTTTAGGTCTTCAGTAGAGTCCTCCAGGAAGTGGTTAGGTCTTCAGTAGAGTCCTCCAGGAAGTGTTTAGGTCTTCACTAGGACCTCCAGGAAGTGTTTAGGTCTTCACTAGGACCTCCAGGAAGTGGTTAGGTCTTCACTAGGATCTCCAGGAAGTGTTTAGGTCTTCAGTAGGACCTCCAGGAAGTGTTTAGGTCTTCAGTAGGACCTCCAGGAAGTGTTTAGGTCTTCACTAGGACCTCCAGGAAGTGTTTAGGTCTTCACTAGGACCTCCAGGAAGTGGTTAGGTCTTCACTAGGACCCTCAGGGAGTGTTTAGGTCTTCACTAGGCCCTCCAGGAAGTGTTTAGGTCTTCACTAGGACCTCCAGGAAGTGTTTAGGTCTTCACTAGGACCTCCAGGAAGTGTTTAGGTCTTCAGTAGAGTCATCCGGGAAGTGTTTAGGTCTTCAGTAGAGTCCTCAGGAAGTGTTTAGGTCTTCAGTAGAGTCCTCCAGGGAGTGTTTAGGTCTTCACTAGAGTCCTCCAGGGAGTGTTTAGGTCTTCAGTAGAGTCCTCCAGGATGTGTTTAGGTCTTCACTCGGACCTCCAGGAAGTGTTTAGCTCTTCAGTAGAGTCCTCAGGAAGTGTTTAGCTCTTCAGTAGAGTCCTCAGGAAGTGTTTAGGTCTTCAGTAGAGTCCTCCAGGGAGTGTTTAGGTCTTCACTAGGACCTCCAGGAAGTGTTTAGGTCTTCACTAGGACCTCCAGGAAGTGTTTAGGTCTTCAGTAGAGTCCTCCAGGAAGTGTTTAGGTCTTCACTAGGACCTCCAGGAAGTGTTTATGTCTTCACTAGGACCTCCAGGAAGTGTTTAGGTCTTCAGTAGAGTCCTCCAGGAAGTGTTTAGGTCTTCAGTAGGACCTCCAGGAAGTGTTTAGGTCTTCACTCGGACCTCCAGGAAGTGTTTAGGTCTTCAGTAGAGTCCTCCAGGAAGTGTTTAGGTCTTCACTAGGACCTCCAGGAAGTGTTTAGGTCTTCACTAGGACCTCCAGGAAGTGTTTAGGTCTCACTAGGACCTCCACTGCTGCTTTCTTTGACACATTCTGAAACCGGTACAGAGCCATATGCTACGAGGAGGAGGAATACGCTCCTTTGATGGACGTGATGAAGGAAGCCACACAGAGACAGGAGGATGGAGAGACGACTTCAAAGGAAGGCCTCAAGCCATAGTCTAGATACCTGGTGTCCCTGTCCACACAGTTATACCCCGGAGTGACAAGACGTGGTGGGGAGATGCAGGGAGCAGCTGCCACCTGCTCGTAACAGATGACTGTTTCATCAAAGCCATATTGTTAGGATGGATGACATGGCTGTAATGTGTTCTGTTAGGATGGATGACATGGTTATAAGGTGTTCTGTTAGGATGGATGACATGGCTGTAATGTGTTCTGATGGATGATATGGCTGTAATGTGTTCTGTTAGGATGGATGATATGGCTATAAGATGTTCTGTTAGGATGGATTATATGGCTGTAAGGTGTTCTGTTAGGATGGATGATATGGCTGTAAGGTGTTCTGTTAGGATGGATGATATGGCTGTAAGGTGTTCTGATGGATGATATGGAGGTAATGTGTTCTGTTAGGATGGATGATATGGCTGTAAGGTGTTCTGTTAGGATGGATGATATGGCTGTAAGGTGTTCTGTTAGGATGGATGATATGGCTGTAAGGTGTTATGATGGATGATATGGCTGTAAGGTGTTCTGTTAGGATGGATGATATGGCTGTAAGGTGTTCTGATGGATGATATGGAGGTAATGTGTTCTGTTAGGATGGATGATATGGCTGTAAGGTGTTCTGTTAGGGTGGATGATATGGCTGTAAGGTGTTATGATGGATGATATGGCTGTAAGGTGTTCTGTTAGGATGGATGATATGGCTGTAAGGTGTTCTGTTAGGATGGATGATATGGCTGTAAGGTGTTATGATGGATGATATGGCTGTAAGGTGTTCTGTTAGGATGGATGATATGGCTGTAAGGTGTTCTGTTAGGGTGGATGATATGGCTGTAAGGTGTTATGATGGATGATATGGAGGTAATGTGTTCTGTTAGGATGGATGATATGGCTATAAGGTGTTCTGTTAGGATGGATGATATGGCTGTAAGGTGTTCTGTTAGGATGGATGGATGATATGGCTGTAAGGTGTTCTGTTAGGATGGATGGATGATATGGCTGTAATGTGTTCTGTTAGGATGGATGGATGATATGGTTGTACGGTGTTCTGTTATGATGGATGATATGGAAGTAAGGTGTTCTGTTAGGATGGATGGATGATATGGCTGTAATGTGTTCTGTTAGGATGGGTGGATGATATGGCTGTAAGGTGTTCTGTTAGGATGGATGGATGATATGGCTGTAAGGTGTTCTGATGGATGATATGGCTGTAAGGTGTTCTGTTAGGATGGATGGATGATATGGCTGTAAGGTGTTCTGTTAGGATGGATGATATGGCTGTAAGGTGTTCTGTTAGGATGGATGGATGATATGGCTGTAAGGTGTTCTGTTAGGATGGATGGATGATATGGCTGTAAGGTGTTATGATGGATGATATGGCTGTAAGGTGTTCTGTTAGGATGGATGATATGGCTGTAATGTGTTCTGTTAGGATGGATGATATGGCTATAAGATGTTCTGTTAGGATGGATTATATGGCTGTAAGGTGTTCTGTTAGGATGGATGATATGGCTGTAAGGTGTTCTGATGGATGATATGGAGGTAATGTGTTCTGTTAGGATGGATGATATGGCTATAAGGTGTTCTGATGGATGATATGGAGGTAATGTGTTCTGTTAGGATGGATGATATGGCTGTAAGGTGTTCTGATGGATGATATGGCTGTAAGGTGTTCTGTTAGGATGGATGATATGGCTGTAAGGTGTTCTGTTAGGGTGGATGATATGGCTGTAAGGTGTTCTGATGGATGATATGGAGGTAATGTGTTCTGTTAGGATGGATGATATGGCTGTAAGGTGTTCTGTTAGGATGGATGATATGGCTGTAAGGTGTTCTGTTAGGATGGATGGATGATATGGCTGTAATGTGTTCTGTTAGGATGGATGGATGATATGGCTGTAAGGTGTTCTGTTAGGATGGATGATATGGCTGTAAGGTGTTCTGTTAGGATGGATGGATGATATGGCTGTAAGGTGTTCTGTTAGGATGGATGGATGATATGGCTGTAAGGTGTTCTGTTAGGATGGATGGATGATATGGCTGTAATGTGTTCTGTTAGGATGGATGATATGGCTGTAAGGTGTTCTGTTAGGATGGATGGATGATATGGTTGTAATGTGTTCTGTTAGGATGGATGGATGATATGGCTGTAATGTGTTCTGTTAGGATGGATGGATGATATGGCTGTAATGTGTTCTGTTAGGATGGATGATATGGAAGTAAGGTGTTCTGTTAGGATGGATGGATGATATGGTTGTACGGTGTTCTGTTAGGATGGATGGATGATATGGTTGTACGGTGTTCTGTTAGGATGGATGGATGATATGGCTGTAATGTGTTCTGTTAGGATGGATGGATGATATGGCTGTAAGGTGTTATGATGGATGATATGGCTGTAAGGTGTTCTGTTAGGATGAATGATATGGCTGTAATGTGTTCTGTTAGGATGGATGATATGGCTATACAGTGCTCTTTCTCACACACACACACACAATAACTTAAATTAAAAAAATGAAATTTGGTGCTCAGACCCCATTGCCCATAAAGGACACATACACTAGTGTACCCTTTGTTTCTGACCTGTTAGCTGCAGGAGTCCAATGTCCAGCTGTTAATAATGAGCGTTATGATTGCTCGTCCTCCAGTCTTTCAGCCGTGTTCTCATCGAGATCTGACAGCAGCCTTGAGATCTAACAGAAAGTTCAAGTGTTCCCTGTGTCCCAAAGGGTTCTGGGCAAAAGTAGTGCACTACATAGGGAATAGGGTGCCATTTGGGAAGTATAATTTAAATCTGAGCAGCCTGCACTCACTAATGGTCTCAGCTAGTTTTATTCCCCACCGGGCCACAGCTGAGTTGAACAGTACAGTACAGTATAATGTAATCTACTTTATGCCTTGGGTTTCCCTATTAATTAGCAAAGTAGCAGTTGGCTTGGGGTCATATGTATAGAGAAATGTGTCCTGGGGTCATATGTGGAGAAAAATGTGCTGTGTTATGTGAAACAACACTTTGAACTGTTGGGACAGTTTTAGTTAAGGGCTTCCGGGGGAAAACATTGGAATGGCTTTGAATTTCTAAGACACAGGAAATGCATAGCTGCTGTAACTTCACCGAGGAGCAATGGCCTGGACAAAATCACAATGACCTGTTTACCACAAATAATATATGAAAACCAGGAAACACTTTATATAATGGTCCTTTATAAACAGCTTGTAGAGATTATATGTATACAAAGGTACGTGGACTCTCCTTGAAAAAGGGTGGATTTGGCTATTTCAGCCACTCCCGTTGCTGACATCCATTCAAACTCCATAGACAAACATTGGCAGTAGAATGGCCTTACTGAAGAGCTCAGTGACTTTCAATGTGGCACCGTCATAGGATGCCACCTTTCCAACAAGTCAGTTCATCAAATTTCTGCTCTGCTAAAGCTGCTCCGGTTAACTGTAAGTGCTGTTATTGTGAAGGTGAAACGTCTAGGAGCAACAACGGCTCAGCTGCAAAGTGGTAGGCCACACAAGCTCACAGAACGGGACCATCGAGTGCTGTAGTGTGTCCTCGGTTGCAACACTCACTACCGAGCTCCAAACTGCCTCTGGAAGCAACGTCACCACAATAACTGTTCGTCGGTAGCTTCATGAAATGGGTTTCCGTGGCCGAGCAGCCGCATACAAGCCTAAGATCACCATGCGCAATGCCAGGCATCGGCTGGAGTGGTGTAAAGCTCACCGCCATTGGACTCTGGAGCAGCGGAAACGGGTTCTCTGGAGGGATGAATCACGCTTCACCGTCTGGCAGTCCGACGGACGAATCTGGGTTTGGTGGATGCCAGGAGAAAGCTACCTGCCCAAATGCATAGTGCCAACTGTAAGGTTTTGGTGAAGGAATAATGGTCTAGTGCTATTTTTCATGGTTCAGGCTGGGCCCCTTAGTTCCAGTAAAGGGAAATCTTAATGCTACAGCATACAATGACATTCTAGACAATTCTATGCTTCCAACTTTGTGGCAACAGTTTGGGGAAGGCCCTTTCCTGTTTCAGCATGACAATGCCCTTGTGCTCAAAAGCAAGGTCCATATAGAAATTGTTTGTTGAGATCGGTATGGAAGAACTTGACTGGCCTGAACAGAGCCCTGACCTCAAACTCATCAAACACCTTTGGGATGAATTGGGACTCCCACTTTCAGCCAGGCCTAATCGCCCAACATCAGTGCCCGACCTCACTAATGCTCTTGTGGCTGAATGGAAGCAAGTCCCCGCAGCAATGTTCAAACATCTAGTGGAAACCTTTCAGCCTAAGAGTATAGGCTATTATAGCAGCAAAGGGGGGACCAACTCCGTATTAATGCCCATGATTTTGGAATGAAATGTTGGAGAGCAGGTGTCCACATTCTTACCCCCCAAAGTGGGTCGCAAACCTGTTAATGGTGGGTCGCGACGTGTCAGAGTACATTCATTATTATTTCATTAATTCCTGGAATAGATTTTGGCCAAGTTGCAACTGCACTCTCTGTTCAGTGCACTCTCTGCTTAGCAGGGGTGTCTCTGCTCAGTTTGGCAGCTGTGCGAGTGGGAGGAAGATGCCCGTGTGCTTCAGGGTTTTACCGGATCTTTTTTTCGTCAGTGTTCTAGAAGATCACTCCGCGACCCACACACTGCAGTGCTGTTGTTCAGCAGCAGATGATGCCGCTGTCAGCCACTGGCTTGTCATTCCCTTTCGCCGCTGTCATCGAATGGACTCAAACTAGGCACAAGTTCTGACAGAGTTCAATTGTCATAAAACACAAATACAGCGATGAGTTTCTCTCTCTTGGTTTAATACAAACTTTGAGAAATAACGAGGAGCGTCCACAATGTGTTTTTGTGCAGGTATGTGCTTAGTAATGAGTCTCTCAAAACGAACAAATGAAAACGACAGTTCCTGACCAAACATCCACAGCATGACGGTAAACACAGGGAGTTATTTCAGAACAGGGCAGAATCCTTCAGGAAACAGTGCTTTGACAGTGGAAAAGTAAGTCAACTAGCAAGACATTTATCTCATTTTTATAACAGGTGATGGTAAGCAGAAATAAGGGAGTACCATCTCTCATAGTAGTCAACGTGAGTTTCTCTTTCAAACAATCCCCTTGTACACAGCCAATAGCTGGCTAGCTAACGTTAGCCAAAGCAAGCCACCTAGCTACAGATAGTACAACCCTACGTAACAGTACAGATGAAGATGTGGAAAAAAACCTGTTTCTGTTAAAATACAAGGAATCATTTTTATTCTGAACTGGAATACACTGATTGACGCAAGATGATTTTTGAGGCTAAGAAACTGACTGAGAAAGCGGCAGATGTTCTGACTGAGAAAGCGGCAGATGTTCTGGCTGAGAAAGCGGCAGATATCCTGACTGAGAAAGCGGTAGATGTTCTGACTGAGAAAGCGGCAGATGTTCTGACTGAGAAAGCGGCAGATGTTCTGACTGAGAAAGCAACAGATATCCTGACTGAGAAAGCGGCAGATATCCTGACTGAGAAAGCGGCAGATATCCTGACTGAGAAATCGGCAGATGTTCTGACTGAGAAAGCGGCAGATGTTCTGACTGAGAAAGCGGCAGATGTTCTGACTGAGAAAGCGGCAGATGTTCTGGCTGAGAAAGCGGCAGATGTTCTGGCTGAGAAAGCGGCAGATATCCTGACTGAGAAAGCAACAGATATTCTGACTGAGAAAGCGGCAGATATTCTGACTGAGAAAGCGGTAGATGTTCTGACTGAGAAAGCAACAGATGTTCTGACTGAGAAAGCGGCAGATATCCTGACTGAGAAAGCGGCAGATGATCTGACTGAGAAAGCGGCAGATATCCTGACTGAGAAAGCGGCAGATGTTCTGACTGAGAAAGCGGCAGATGTTCTGACTGAGAAAGCGGCAGATGTTCTGACTGAGAAAGCGGCAGATGTTCTGACTGAGAAAGCGGCAGATATCCTGACTGAGAAAGCGGCAGATGTCCTGACTGAGAAAGCGGCAGATGATCTGACTGAGAAAGCGGCAGATGTTCTGACTGAGAAAGCGGCAGATGTTCTGACTGAGAAAGCGGCAGATGTTCTGACTGAGAAAGCGGCAGATATCCTGACTGAGAAAGCGGCAGATGTCCTGACTGAGAAAGCGGCAGATGTCCTGACTGAGAAAGCGGCAGATGATCTGACTGAGAAAGCGGCAGATGTTCTGACTGAGAAAGCGGCAGATGTTCTGACTGAGAAAGCGGCAGATGTTCTGACTGAGAAAGCGGCAGATATCCTGACTGAGAAAGCGGCAGATGTCCTGACTGAGAAAGCGGCAGATATCCTGACTGAGAAAGCGGCAGATGATCTGACTGAGAAAGCGGCAGATGTTCTGACTGAGAAAGCGGCAGATATCCTGACTGAGAAAGCGGCAGATGTTCTGGCTGAGAAGGCGGCAGATGTTCTGATCCAGTTTGGCACCACATACCTGTGCGAGTCAGGGTTCTCAACTGTCAACAACGGAGCCCAGAATATACCTGCAAGTTGAAAACCCTTAACCATTCACACACCTCTCATTAGGACGGTGTGTTTGTGTGTGTTTTCTGGTCTACATCTGTATGATGTGATCAATCAGTTAATTCCAGTTCAGAATACAAATGATTCATTGTATTTTAACAGCAACAGTTCCAACCTAGACAGATATGTAAGAGTATTTTTAAGTGGGGAAAATAAACATGAATAGCTATTTATATGGGCATTTCGTATAATTGCTATTTGTCTATGTTGCATTTGTTAATGGGCATAAGGGCAATGAAACGTACCGATATCTACATATAGTTGCATGTTTTTGTAAGCTTGGGTCCCAGGAAAACACATCATTTCTCGTTTGGGTTCCAGGCTGAACAAGTTTAAGAACCCCTGATGTAGTGTATATACTGAACAAACATATAGACCCATGATTTTACTGAGTTACACTTCATATAAAAGGACATCAATCTATTGAAATAAATTCATTGGGCCCTAATCTATGGCTTTCACATGACTGGGCAGGGGTTCAGCCAATCAGAATGAGTTTTTACCCACAAAAGGGATTTATCAGAGACATAAATACTCGTCAGTTTCATCAGCTGTCCGGGTGGCTGGTGTCAGACGACCCCACAGGTGAAGAAGCCAGATGTGGAGGTCCTGGGCTGGCGTGGTGACATGTGATCTGCGGTTGTGAGGCCTGTTGGATCCATCAATCAATCAAATGTATTTATAAAGCCATTTTTACATCAGCTGATGTCACAAAGTGCTGTACAGAAACCCAGCCTAAAACCCCAAACAGCAAGCAATGCAGAGGTAGAAGCACGATGTCTCGTAAAAACTCCCTAGAAAGGAAGAAACCTAAAGAGGAACCAGGCTCTGAGGGGTGGCCAGTCCTCTTCTGGCTGTGCCAGGTTGAGATTATACCAGTACACGGGATACAAACTTTTTGGGGGTTATTGTAAACAGGATGTAATGTTTATATGCGTCAACTCAAAAATAGTATTCTTGAGTATCCCGAATAATAACAGGATATTGGTGTGGATGTAAACGTGGTTAGTGTTAGTTCCAAATTACCACCCCATTCCCTATATAGTGCACTACTTTTGATCAGATCCCTATTCAAAAGTAGTGCACTAACTAGGCAATACGGTGCAATTTGAGACACGTCCTGAGATCCTCTGAGTGTCAGGCCCGAGGATATCCTCCAGCCCAGAGATTGAGTAAAACAATCCATGTCCACTGATCACTGATCCCTGTAGCTGGTACTGGTGGACCAAGGCTGGACCGAGGCTGGCACTGGTGGACCGAGGCTGGACCGAGACTGGCACTGGTGGACCGAGGCTGGACCAAGGCTGGACCGAGACTGGCACTGGTGGACCGAGGCTGGACCGAGGCAGGCACTGGTAGACCGAGGCTGGCACTGGTAGACCGAGGCGAGACCAAGGCAGCCAATCTCCTGGGTTTCATATGGCACAAAGGACAACTAAGCACCTGAGGACAGACAGGCAGAGACAGTGGCTATACGGGAACCCTATTCCTTACTTAGTAGACTGCATTTGACAAGACTATTGGGCTTTTGATCAGAGCACTAAGGGCCCTGGTCAAATGTAGTGCTCTTATGTAGGGAATATGATGGGCCCTGGTCAAATGTAGTGCTCTTATGTTGGGAATATGATGGGCCCTGGTCAAATGTAGTGCTCTTATGTAGGGGATATGATGGGCCCTGGTCAAATGTAGTGCTCTTATGTTGGGCCCTGGTCAAATGTAGTGCTCTTATGTTGGGAATATGATGGGCCCTGGTCAAATGTAGTGCTCTTATGTTGGGAATATGATGGGCCCTGGTCAAATGTAGTGCTCTTATGTAGGGGATATGATGGGCCCTGGTCAAATGTAGTGCTCTTATGTTGGGAATATGATGGGCCCTGGTCAAATGTAGTGCTCTTATGTTGGGAATATGATGGGCCCTGGTCAAATGTAGTGCTCTTATGTAGGAGATATGATGGGCCCTGGTCAAATGTAGTGCTGTTATGTTGGGCCCTGGTCAAATGTAGTGCTCTTATGTTGGGAATATGATGGGCCCTGGTCAAATGTAGTGCTCTTATGTTGGGAATATGATGGGCCCTGGTCAAATGTAGTGCCTATATGTTGGGAATATGATGGGCCCTGGTCCAATGTAGTGCCTATATGTTGGGAATATGATGGGCCCTGGTCAAATGTAGTGCCTATATGTTGGGAATATGATGGGCCCTGGTCAAATGTAGTGCCTATATGTTGGGAATATGATGGGCCCTGGTCAAATGTAGTGCCTATATGTTGGGAATATGATGGGCCCTGGTCAAGTGTAGTGCCTATATGTTGGGAATATGATGGGCCCTGGTCAAATGTAGTGCCTATATGTTGGGAATATGATGGGCCCTGGTCCAATGTAGTGCCTATATGTTGGGAATATGATGGGCCCTGGTCAAGTGTAGTGAATAGAGTGCCATTGTGGATTTTTTAAATATTTTACCTTTATTTAAGTAGATAAATCAGTTAAGAACAAATTCTTGTTTTCAATGACGGCCTAAGAACAGTGGGTTTACTGCCTTGTTCAGGAGCAGAACGACAGATTTTTACCTTGTCAGCTCGGTTGATTTCGATCTTGCAACCTTTCGGTTACTAGTCCAATGCTCTAACCACTAGGCTACCTGCATGCAATGTGAAAACAGGAAATCAAGATGGTCAAAGGCAGAAAAGTGAAGCAATTTAAAAGTTTCCCCCTCGTATCCTTATGAGGTGAAGGCAGGCACAACCTATAAGCAGCTGCTTCACCTCCACTGTCTGAGTGAGAGGAAGTGGCTCTTCTTCTGTGCTCCCTTATTGCGCGGTGCCACACAGGGTGTGTGAGACAGTCATAAAATGTCTGACAGGAATATTTGGGTCATCATATTCCCCCAGGGGAAGAGAACCAATGATGTGACTTTGTCTGCGTCCCAAATGGCAGCCTATTCCCTATAGGGCTCTGGTCTAAAATGGTGCACTATATAGGGAATAGGGCTCTGGTCTAAAATGGTGCACTATATAGGGAATAGGGCTCTGGTCTAAAATGGTGCACTATATAGGGAATAGGGCTCTGGTCTAAAATGGTGCACTATATAGGGAATAGGGTGCCGTTTCAGATGCATCCTATGACTGTCAGTCAGTTTACAGTAATCCCTGATTCAGCTCAGTCTACAGTAATCCCTGACTCAGCTCAGTCTACAGTAATCCCTGATTCAGCTCAGTCTACAGTAATCCCTGATTCAGCTCAGTCTACAGTAATCCCTGATTCAGCTCAGTCTACAGTAATCCCTGATTCAGCTCAGTCTACAGTAATCCCTGACTCAGCTCAGTCTACAGTAATCCCTGACTCAGCTCAGTCTACAGTAATCCCTGATTCAGCTCAGTCTACAGTAATCCCTGATTCAGCTCAGTCTACAGTAATCCCTGATTCAGCTCAGTCTACAGTAATCCCTGACTCAGCTCAGTCTACAGTAATCCCTGATTCAGCTCAGTCTACAGTAATCCCTGATTCAGCTCAGTCTACAGTAATCCCTGATTCAGCTCAGTCTACAGTAATCCCTGACTCAGCTCAGTCTACAGTAATCCCTGATTCAGCTCAGTCTACAGTAATCCCTGATTCGGCTCAGTCTACAGTAATCCCTGACTCAGCTCAGTCTACAGTAATCCCTGACTCAGCTCAGTCTACAGTAATCCCTGATTCAGCTCAGTCTACAGTAATCCCTGATTCAGCTCAGTCTACAGTAATCCCTGACTCAGCTCAGACCTCCAGTCAGTCTACAGTAATACCTGACTCAGCTCAGACCTCCAGTCAGTCTACAGTAATCCCTGACTCAGCTCAGACCTCCAGTCAGTCTACAGTAATCCCTGACTCAGCTCAGACCTCCAGTCAGTCTACAGTAATACCTGACTCAGCTCAGACCACCAGTCAGTCTACAGTAATCCCTGATTCAGCTCAGTCTACAGTAATCCCTGACTCAGCTCAGACCTCCAGTCAGTCTACAGTAATCCCTGACTCAGCTCAGACCTCCAGTCAGTCTACAGTAATCCCTGACTCAGCTCAGACCACCAGTCAGTCTACAGTAATACCTGACTCAGCTCAGACCTCCAGTCAGTCTACAGTAATCCCTGACTCAGCTCAGACCTCCAGTCAGTCTACAGTAATCCCTGACTCAGCTCAGACCTCCAGTCAGTCTACAGTAATACCTGACTCAGCTCAGACCTCCAGTCAGTCTACAGTAATCCCTGACTCAGCTCAGACCTCCAGTCAGTCTACAGTAATCCCTGACTCAGCTCAGACCTCCAGTCAGTCTACAGTAATACCTGACTCAGCTCAGACATCCAGTCAGTCTACAGTAATCCCTGACTCAGCTCAGACCTCCAGTCAGTCTACAGTAATCCCTGACTCAGCTCAGACCTCCAGTCAGTCTACAGTAATCCCTGACTCAGCTCAGACCTCCAGTCAGTCTACAGTAATCCCTGACTCAGCTCAGACCTCCAGTCAGTCTACAGTAATCCCTGACTCAGCTCAGACCTCCAGTCAGTCTACAGTAATCCCTGACTCAGCTCAGACCTCCAGTCAGTCTACAGTAATACCTGACTCAGCTCAGACCTCCAGTCAGTCTACAGTAATCCCTGACTCAGCTCAGACCTCCACATAATGTTGTAATTAGATAGTTCCTGGTCTGTCACTTGGTCTTTTTTTTTTAAAGGCAGAAGGAAAGACACAGAACTAAAATGGTGCCAAGATGTTAATGCATTTTAACAAACAAACATATCTCATAACAGCAGCTCCGAAGCAGAGGCCTCCCTCTCTACGCCTTTGTGTTTCAGATGAATGTGAGAGAAGCTTTCCTCTGTGAATTCACTCACTCAATGTGGGCTGTGGAATTCTCACTCTCTCTCTACCTCTCAGTTCCATTCCCATCTCAATTTAGGCTAATTCAAACCACAACAGGCTTTCATATCCTCCCCAAGTCTATTTATTTCAACTTTGAAGAGATTTCTTTTTTAAAAAGAGGATAAACACTCACCCTTTTACAATGGCATACATTTTGCTGAATCTCTGACAATGCAACAATGAATACACATTGAAATTGCTCAGAAATATGCTTGCATTTAAGGAGAAAACATTATGTTTGATGCTCACTCAGGGACAACACAACAATTGTGCTTCATTCTATAGCTAGAGGACTCCTGATATCTACAGGAGTGATGTCTTTATGTGTTGTGGTCTAGTACTGTCTTTTTGCTATAAAGGGTCATCTAGGTTAAGTACTGCCTGTCTTCCCAGTGGTCAACTTGGTGTGTGACCTGCTGACTGAGCATAACTTGCAGATAGTTGTTGACACATCAACCAGGATCAAGGGGCGGGGCAATTTGTGACATGTGTTGGTAATCAGTGGGTGTATTGGAGGGGGAGTGGTTTCACCTCTCCTAGGCAATCAGCAATTAGTGCAGGGAGGTGTGCTCTTCACCTTTGCTAGGCAATTAGCAATTAGTGTTAGTACTTCAGTCTCCCGTGGTTTCGAAGTGGCGGCGGTCTCAAATCAAAGCGGCGGTCTCAAATCAGAATCAAATGTTATTTGTCACATGCGCCGAATACAACAGGTGTAGGTAGACCTTACAGTGAAATGCTTACTTTTACAAACCCTTAACCAACAATGCTTTAGAAAATAAAAAGTAACAAATAAACAGCAGTAAAATAACAATAGCCAGGCTTTATACAGGGGGTACTGGTACAGAGTCAATGTGGGGGGCACCGATTAGTTGAGGTAATATGTACATGTAGGTAGAGTTAAAGTGACTATGCACAGATAATAAAAAGAGAGTAGCAGCAGCGTTTAAAGAGTGGTCTGGGACCGTTGCTGAAACAAAGGCGGTTCTGCCAAATTGTTCGAGGAAGGAAAGAGAGGAAGACTCTCTCACTTCAGTATCTTAACTAGTTATTTACAGATTATCTCATTTTGCTCTTTTGTAGCTTTGGCAACCATGTGTGTGTTTTCTATCCCAGTTCACTCCTTTCCCTGTAAGTTTTACAGACGCTACCCACCCCTTGGCTGCAATCCTTCTAATTTAGTGTACCCTGCGCGCACAACCCATGAGGCATTCCTGGCCTCCGGCAGCGGTTTGAACTGCCGATCTGCGGTCAAGAACACAGAGTTCATCTCAGCCTATGCTGCCCTTCAGTCCCTAGACTTTTTGGCCCTGATGGAGACATGTATCACCCCAGAGAACACTGCTACTCCAGCTGCTCTCTCTTCATCTGACTACGTTTTCTCTCCTAGTCTGAGAACATCTGGTTGTGGCGGTGGTGGAACAGGGCTACTCCAGCTGCTCTCTCTTCATCTGACTACGTTTTCTCTCCTAGTCTGAGAACATCTGGTCGTGGCGGTGGTGGAACAGGGCGACTCATTTCTCCTAACTGGAGATTTTCTCTTTTCTCCCTCCTCACCTGTCCATCTCCTCATTTGAGTTCCATGCTGTCACTTGTTCACTCAAGCTTAACATTATTGTCATCTATCACCCACCCAAACTATTTAATCCATGTTTAGAATAAGGCTGTAATGTATCAAAATGTGTAAAAAGTCAAGGGGTCTGAATACTTTCCGAATGCACTATATACTTCGGTTCAGATGTGGTCTGGGTTGTGTTTGCTCACAAGAATACAACGTGTAAAATGTTCAAGCTCTTCCAATTGTACTAGTGCCTGCATTGTCCTACTCTGTGTTGATCAATACCAGCCAACAACATGTTGTCATATCATCATCTATTATTCAGTCATATATTCAGTGGTGACTATCTCTTTTTTTGTTTGTTTACATGATGGGTAGACAGTATCTTTATTCTGAACAAACATTGTAAGACATTCTGTTACATTGTGACTTTTGAATGTGGCAGACACAACCAATCTAAGAGATGGCACAACACGAGTAAAAAATAATCTGTCTATTTACTTTAAAGTGATGCGTTGGGAAAAACAATGGCTGTGACAACAGGCTGTTTTTGGGGGTCTTTCTCTGGAGACGGAGGAGTTTGCAGGGAACAGGGAAAGATAGTGTGAAAACATGTTGGGCTCCTGGCCAGAGGAGAGAGGATGTGTCTGGGCATAGATGGAGGTGTGTGTGTGTGTGTGTGTGTGTGTGTGTGTGTGTGTGTGTGTGTGTGTGTGTGTGTGTGTGTGTGTGTGTGTGTGTGTGTGTGTGTGTGTGTGTGTGTGTGTGTGTGTGTCTGGGCATAGACGGAGGTGTGTGTGTGTGTGTGTGTGTGTGTGTGTGTGTGTGTGTGTGTGTGTGTGTGTGTGTGTGTGTGTGTGTGTGTGTGTGTGTGTGTGTGTGTGTGTGTGTGTGTGTGTGTGTGTCTGGGCATAGACGGAGGTGTGTGTGTGTGTGTGTGTGTGTGTGTGTGTGTGTGTGTGTGTGTGTGTGTGTGTGTGTGTGTGTGTGTGTGTGTGTGTGTGTGTGTGTGTGTGTGTGTGTGTGTGTGGTTTATGTTTTTATAAAATATTTAACTAGTTTCTAGTTGTTGTTCTGGTTGATGATCAGAAGTCTGGAACTCTGGAAAGGAAGAGTTATAGATTAGTGCGTTACAGTCGACCAATTAGAACTAAAACCTGCTCTCACTCTTATCCAATTAGAACTAAAACCTGCTCTCACTCTTATCCAATTAGAACTAAAACCTGCTCTCACTCTTATCCAATTAGAACTAAAACCTGCTCTCACTCTTATCCAATTAGAACTAAAACCTGCTCTCACTCTTATCCAATTAGAACTAAAACCTGCTCTCACTCTTATCCAATTAGAACTAAAACCTGCTCTCACTCTTATCCAATTAGAACTAAAACCTGCTCTCAACTTATCCAATTAGAACTAAAACCTGCTCTCACTCTAATCCAAAGTTGGTACTTTACAACAGGTTGTGTACAAATCCTAAAACCCCGTCTCTTCTCTCTGTAGGGTTTACAACAGGTTCTCTTCTCTCTGTAGGGTTTACAACAGGTTCTCTTCTCTCTGTAGGGTTTACAACAGGTTCTCTTCTCTCTGTAGGGTTTACAACAGGTTCTCTTCTCTCTGTAGGGTTTACAACAGGTTCTCTTCTCTCTGTATGGTTTACAACAGGTTCTCTTCTCTCTGTAGGGTTTACAACAGGTTCTCTTCTCTCTGTAGGGTTTACAACAGGTTCTCTTCTATCTGTAGGGTTTACAACAGGTTCTCTTCTCTCTGTAGGGTTTACAACAGGTTCTCTTCTCTCTGTAGGGTTTACAACAGGTTCTCTTCTCTCTGTAGGGTTTACAACAGGTTCTCTTCTCTCTGTAGGGTTTACAACAGGTTCTCTTCTCTCTGTAGGGTTTACAACAGGTTCTCTTCTCTCTGTAGGGTTTACAACAGGTTCTCTTCTCTCTGTAGGGTTTACAACAGGTTCTCTTCTCTCTGTAGGGTTTACAACAGGTTCTCTTCTCTCTGTAGGGTTTACAACAGGTTCTCTTCTCTCTGTAGGGTTTACAACAGGTTCTCTTCTCTCTGTAGGGTTTACAACAGGTTCTCTTCTCTCTGTAGGGTTTACAACAGGTTCTCTTCTCTCTGTAGGGTTTACAACAGGTTCTCTTCTCTCTGTAGGGTTTACAACAGGTTCTCTTCTATCTGTAGGGTTTACAACAGGTTCTCTTCTCTCTGTAGGGTTTACAACAGGTTCTCTTCTCTCTGTAGGGTTTACAACAGGTTCTCTTCTCTCTGTAGGGTTTACAACAGGTTCTCTTCTCTCTGTAGGGTTTACAACAGGTTCTCTTCTCTCTGTAGGGTTTACAACAGGTTATATTCTCTCTGTAGGGTTTACAACAGGTTCTCTTCTCTCTGTAGGGTTTACAACAGGTTCTCTTCTCTCTGTAGGGTTTACAACAGGTTCTCTTCTCTCTGTAGGGTTTACAACAGGTTCTCTTCTCTCTGTAGGGTTTACAACAGGTTATATTCTCTCTGTAGGGTTTACAACAGGTTCTCTTCTCTCTGTAGGGTTTACAACAGGTTCTCTTCTATCTGTAGGGTTTACAACAGGTTCTCTTCTCTCTGTAGGGTTTACAACAGGTTCTCTTCTCTCTGTAGGGTTTACAACAGGTTCTCTTCTCTCTGTAGGGTTTACAACAGGTTCTCTTCTCTCTGTAGGGTTTACAACAGGTTCTCTTCTCTCTGTAGGGTTTACAACAGGTTCTCTTCTCTCTGTAGGGTTTACAACAGGTTCTCTTCTCTCTGTAGGGTTTACAACAGGTTCTCTTCTATCTGTAGGGTTTACAACAGGTTCTCTTCTCTCTGTAGGGTTTGCAACAGGTTCTCTTCTCTCTGTAGGGTTTACAACAGGTTCTCTTCTCTCTGTAGGGTTTACAACAGGTTCTCTTCTCTCTGTAGGGTTTACAACAGGTTATATTCTCTCTGTAGGGTTTACAACAGGTTATCTTCTCTCTGTAGGGTTTACAACAGGTTCTCTTCTCTCTGTAGGGTTTACAACAGGTTATATTCTCTCTGTAGGGTTTACAACAGGTTCTCTTCTCTCTGTAGGGTTTACAACAGGTTCTCTTCTCTCTGTAGGGTTTACAACAGGTTCTCTTCTCTCTGTAGGGTTTACAACAGGTTCTCTTCTCTCTGTAGGGTTTACAACAGGTTCTCTTCTCTCTGTAGGGTTTACAACAGGTTCTCTTCTCTCTGTAGGGTTTACAACAGGTTCTCTTCTCTCTGTAGGGTTTACAACAGGTTCTCTTCTCTCTGTAGGGTTTACAACAGGTTCTCTTCTCTCTGTAGGGTTTACAACAGGTTCTCTTCTCTCTGTAGGGTTTACAACAGGTTCTCTTCTCTCTGTAGGGTTTACAACAGGTTCTCTTCTCTCTGTAGGGTTTACAGCTCCTTGCAAGACATCTCACAAAATTGCTGGAATTACGGTTAGTTACTTGACAGTGTGCCATACGGCGCAGACCAGGATGTACAGTATGGCTGCAATCAGAGTAGAGTACAGGGTATACATAGCAGAGAGCTGGACAGGGACATTATGGGTTACAGAAGAGAGCTGGACAGGGACATTATGGGTTGGAGAAGAGAGCTGGACAGGGAAATTATGGGTTGGAGAAGGGAGCTGGACAGGGACATTATGGGTTGGAGAAGAGAGCTGGACAGGGACATTATGGATTGGAGAAGGGAGCTGGTGTCACGTTCTGACCTTAGTTCTTTTGTTATTTCTTTGTTTTAGTATGGTCAGGGCGTGAGTTGGGTGGGTTATCTATGTTCGTTTTTCTATGTTGTTTTTTTCGTTTGGCCTGGTATGATTCTCAATCAGAGGCAGGTGTCGTTAGTTGTCTCTGATTGAGAATCATACTTAGGTAGCCTTTTTCCACCTGGGTTTCGTGGGTGTTTATTTTCTGTGTCTGTGTGTTCCACACGGAACTGTTTCGGTTTTAGTTCGTTCACTTTATTGTTTTGTATTTCAGTGTTCAGGTTTGTTCCATTAAATTTCATCATGAACACTTACCACGCTGTGTTTTGGTCCTCCTCTCTTTCTCCCAACGAAGATCGTTACAGCTGGACAGGGACATTATGGGTTGAAGCAGAGAGCTGGACAGGGACATTATGGGTTGGAGAAGAGAGCTGTACAGGGACATTATGGGTTGGAGAAGAGAGCTGGACAGGGACATTATGGATTGGAGAAGGGAGCTGGACAGGGACATTATGGATTGGAGAAGGGAGCTGGACAGGGACATTATGGATTGGAGAAGGGAGCTGGACAGGGACATTATGGATTGGAGAAGGGAGCTGGACAGGGACATTATGGATTGGAGAAGGGAGCTGGACAGGGACATTATGGATTGGAGAAGGGAGCTGGACAGGGACATTATGGATTGGAGAAGGGAGCTGGACAGGGACATTATGGATTGGAGAAGGGAGCTGGACAGGGACATTATGGATTGGAGATGGGAGCTGGACAGGGACATTATGGATTGGAGAAGAGAGCTGGACAGGGACATTATGGGTTGGAGAAGAGAGCTGGACAGGGACATTATGGATTGGAGATGGGAGCTGGACAGGGACATTATGGATTGGAGAAGAGAGCTGGACAGGGACATTATGGGTTGGAGAAGAGAGCTGGACAGGGACATTATGGATTGGAGAAGGGAGCTGGACAGGGACATTATGGATTGGAGAAGAGAGCTGGACAGGGACATTATGGGTTGGAGAAGAGAGTTGGACAGGGACATTATGGATCGGAGAAGGGAGCTGGACAGGGACATTATGGATTGGAGAAGAGAGCTGGACAGGGACATTATGGGTTGGAGATGGGAGTTGGACAGGGACATTATGGATTGGAGAAGAGAGCTGGACAGGGACATTATGGGTTGGAGAAGAGAGCTGGACAGGGACATTATGGGTTGGAGAAGAGAGCTGGACAGGGACATTATGGGTTGGAGAAGGGAGCTGGACAGGGACATTATGGTAGGAGATGGGAGTTGGACAGGGACATTATGGATTGGAGAAGAGAGCTGGACAGGGACATTATGGGTTGGAGAAGAGAGCTGGACAGGGACATTATGGGTTGGAGAAGAGAGCTGGACAGGGACATTATGGGTTGGAGAAGGGAGCTGGACAGGGACATTATGGTAGGAGATGGGAGTTGGACAGGGACATTATGGGTTGGAGAAGAGAGCTGGACAGGGACATTATGGATTGGAGAAGGGAGCTGGACAGGGACATTATGGGTTGGAGAAGAGAGCTGGACAGGGACATTATGGGTTGGAGAAGAGAGCTGGACAGGGACATTATGGATTGGAGAAGAGAGCTGGACAGGGACATTATGGGTTGGAGAAGAGAGCTGGACAGGGACATTATGGGTTGGAGAAGGGAGCTGGACAGGGACATTATGGTAGGAGATGGGAGTTGGACAGGGACATTATGGGTTGGAGAAGAGAGCTGGACAGGGACATTATGGATTGGAGAAGGGAGCTGGACAGGGACATTATGGGTTGGAGAAGAGAGCTGGACAGGGACATTATGGGTTGGAGAAGAGAGCTGGACAGGGACATTATGGATTGGAGAAGGGAGCTGGACAGGGACATTATGGGTTGGAGAAGAGAGCTGGACAGGGACATTATGGATCGGAGAAGGGAGTTGGACAGGGACATTATGGATTGGAGAAGAGAGCTGGACAGGGACATTATGGGTTGGAGAAGAGAGCTGGACAGGGACATTATGGGTTGGAGAAGAGAGCTGGACAGGGACATTATGGATTGGAGAAGGGAGCTGGACAGGGACATTATGGATTGGAGAAGGGAGTTGGACAGGGACATGGATAGGAGATGAAAGCTGGACAGGAACATTATGGGTTGGAGAAGAGAGCTGGACAGGGACATTATGGGTTGGAGAAGAGAGCTGGACAGGGACATTATGGGTTGGAGAAGAGAGCTGGACAGGGACATTATGGATTGGAGAAGAGAGCTGGACAGGGACATTATGGGTTGGAGAAGAGAGCTGGACAGGGACATTATGGGTTGGGGAAGAGAGCTGGACAGGGACATTATGGATTGGAGAAGAGAGCTGGACAGGGACATTATGGGTTGGGGACAGGTAAAATATGTCTCCTATGTATGGAGGAATATGAAATATGATGTATATTGAGTGTAAATATGGAGGATCTCTGGTATAGGAGTGTATGAAGTATTTGTACTGTAGGTCTATACAAGAAGACACATTATATTTGCTTATCAATCACCATCTTCTTCTTTAGTATTGGATGTGAGTGTGTACAGTGCACCGTGAAATACTGCTGTTTCTGCTCTGATGCAAACACTCATCTCAAAACCTGTGTTTTCAGGACTTTGAAATGAGCCTCCACAAAACAAACCAACCCCAAATAATAGAATTGTTTGTCATTATAGCCTTACCCCCGCAATGTTGTGCCGGTATACATTGTTCAGTCAAATATAGTGACCAAATTGAGTGTTGCTGGTGCACGTGGCTGAGTTTGCCTGATTATGCCAGGGAAAGATGAAGTCGCTATGTTGATAGGACAAAATAGAAATGTCATTAAAACTGGCAGGCGCTGCATTGCCCAAGCTGAAAGGAGAGTAATGACGTTTCTCATCAGAGTCTGTCGTTCATTAATGTAACATATTCTGTGGGGTTGATAATCTGAAACCATTCAGAATTTAGACTTTACTGTACATTGACTGTGTATGACACACCCGTCACCAGGAAAAATATATCCTGGAACCCACAAGGTAAAAGTAAAAGAGGGCCGCTGGGGAAACACAAGTAGAACCGGCACGGGGTGGAACGAGCTGGGGAAACACAAGGAGAACCGGCACGGGGTGGAACGAGCTGGAGAAACACAAGGAGAACCGGCACGGGGTGGAACGTTCTGGAGAAACACAAGGAGAACCGGCACGGGGCGGAACGAGCTGGAGAAACACAAGGAGAACCGGCACGGGGTGGAACGTTCTGGAGAAACACAAGGAGAACCGGCACGGGGCGGAACGAGCTGGAGAAACACAAGGAGAACCGGCACGGGGTGGAACGAGCTGGAGAAACACAAGGAGAACCGGCACGGGGTGGAACGAGCTGGAGAAACACAAGGAGAACCGGCACGGGGCGGAACGAGCTGGAGAAACACAAGGAGAACCGGCACGGGGTGGAACGAGCTGGAGAAACACACGGATAACCGGCACGGGGCGGAACGAGCTGGAGAAACACAAGGAGAACCGGCACGGGGTGGAACGAGCTGGAGAAACACAAGGAGAACCGGCACGGGGTGGAACGTTCTGGAGAAACACAAGGAGAATCGGCACGGGGTGGAACGAGCTGGAGAAACACAAGGAGAACCGGCACGGGGTGGAACGAGCAGGAGAAACACGAGGAGAACCGGCACGGGGTGGAACGAGCTGGAGAAACACAAGGAGAACCGGCACGGGGTGGAACGTTCTGGAGAAACACAAGGAGAACCGGCACGGGGTGGAACGAGCTGGAGAAACACAAGGAGAACCGGCACGGGGTGGAACGAGCTGGAGAAACACAAGGAGAACCGGCACGGGGTGGAACGAGCTGGAGAAACACAAGGAGAACCGGCACGGGGTGGAACGAGCAGGAGAAACACGAGGAGAACCGGCACGGGGTGGAACGAGCAGGAGAAACACGAGGAGAACCGGCACGGGGTGGAACGAGCTGGAGAAACACAAGGAGAACCGGCACGGGGTGGAACGTTCTGGAGAAACACAAGGAGAACCGGCACGGGGTGGAACGTTCTGGAGAAACACAAGGAGAACCGGCACGGGGCGGAACGAGCTGGAGAAACACAAGGAGAACCGGCACGGGGTGGAACGAGCTGGAGAAACACAAGGAGAACCGGCACGGGGTTGAACGAGCTGGAGAAACACAAGG
This sequence comes from Salvelinus namaycush, assembly GCF_016432855.1. Lineage (NCBI taxonomy): Eukaryota > Metazoa > Chordata > Actinopteri > Salmoniformes > Salmonidae > Salvelinus > Salvelinus namaycush. Next base: position 32,072 of record NW_024058134.1, read on the forward strand.
AGAACCGGCACGGGGTGGAAGGAGCTGGAGAAACACAAGGAGAACCGGCACGGGGCGGAACGAGCTGGAGAAACACAAGGAGAACCGGCACGGGGCGGAACGTTCTGGAGAAACACAAGGAGAACCGGCACGGGGCGGAACGAGGTGGAGAAACGGCACTGGGTGGAACGAGCTGGAGAAACACGAGGAGAACCGGCACGGGGCGGAACGAGCTGGAGAAACACAAGGAGAACCGGCACGGGGTTGAACGAGCTGGAGAAACACAAGGAGAACCGGCACGGGGTGGAACGAGCTGGAGAAACACAAGGAGAACCGGCACGGGGTGGAACGAGCTGGAGAAACACACGGATAACCGGCACGGGGTGGAAGGAGCTGGAGAAACACAAGGAGAACCGGCACGGGGCGGAACGAGATGGAGAAACACGAGGAGAACCGGCACGGGGCGGAACGAGCTGGAGAAACACAAGGAGAACCGGCACGGGGCGGAACGAGCTGGAGCAACACAAGAAGAACCGGCACGGGGTTGAACGAGCTGGAAAAACACAAGGAGAACCGGCACGGGGTGGAACGAGCTGGAGAAACACAAGGAGAACCGGCACGGGGCGGAACGAGCAGGAGAAACACAAGGAGAACCGGCACGGGGTGGAACGAGCTGGAGAAACACAAGGAGAACCGGCACGGGGCGGAACGAGCAGGAGAAACACAAGGAGAACCGGCACGGGGTGGAACGTTCTGGAGAAACACAAGGAGAACCGGCACGGGGTGGAACTAGCTGGAGAAACATGAGGAGAACCGGCACGGGGCGGAACGAGCTGGAGAAACACAAGGAGAACCGGCACGGGGTGGAACGAGCAGGAGAAACACAAGGAGAACCGGTGTTGGAGAAGACTGCCCAGAACAGAATGAGATGGAGAGAGAGAGGGGGTCGATGCTCCCAGAGGAACAATGGGCCTAAGTTTGTAAGACCTTCCCTTTATTTGATCAGCTGTTTAAAATATATATATAATTCAGCCGTATTAAATATATATTATCATATATCATTCAGCTGTATTGAATATATATTATCATATGTCATTCAGCTGTATTGAATATATATCCTCATATATCATTCAGCTGTATTAAATATATATTATCATATATCATTCAGCTGTATTGAATATATATTATCATATATCATTCAGCTGTATTAAATATATATTATCATATGTCATTCAGCTGTATTGAATATATATCCTCATATATCATTCAGCTGTATTAAATATATATTATCATATATCATTCAGCTGTATTGAATATATATTATCATATATCATTCAGCTGTATTGAATATATATTATCATATATCATTCAGCTGTATTGAATATATATCCTCATATATCATTCAGCTGTATTAAATATATATTATCATATATCATTCAGCTGTATTGAATATATATCCTCATATATCATTCAGCTGTATTAAATATATATTATCATATATCATTCAGCTGTATTGAATATATATTATCATATATCATTCAGCTGTATTGAATATATATCATTCAGCTTTAACAGTGCCTGCATCCCGTATGGCGTCCTATGCTCATCCCTATAGAGCAGTGCACTGTATAGGCAATAGGGTACCAGTTGGGACTCAGCCTGGTACTGGGTCCTACAGATCCATATGTTTCTGTGATGGTCACGTTAAATTTTGATTCACAAAGTTCAACACAGTGACTGAATTACATTAAAAGAAAGGGAGTTAAAGTCGACCAGGGGGGATATCATGATATCAAAGACCTTTAACGGTTTAAGTTTTAAGTATTTGAATTTTACTGAACAAAAACACAACATGTAAAGTGTTGGTCCCGTGTTTCATGAGATGAAATAAAAGATCCCAGGAAATGTTCCATACGCACAAAAAGTATTATTTCTCTTATTTCTCTTCCCTGTTCGTGGGCGTTTCTCATTTGCCAAGATAATCCATCCACCTGACAGGTGTGGCATATCGAGAAGATGATTAAACAGCATGTTTATCTTACAACCTGGCTCCAGATTGTAACAAACAATGGGAAACCACACATGGGAAACCAATGGGAAACCACACATGGGAAACCAATGGGAAACCACACATGAACGTATCCCATAAATAAAGTAAACACTCACAACAAGAATCAGATGAGACATGAAGGTCAGTAAATTAGGTGTCAACTGCCAAAGTCACAACGAAACATCAAAAAGGTATACATGGGGAGAGGAATCTCTTGCCGAATGGGGAAACAGTGGCTTTATGCCACAGCTGAGCTTTCACAGGCGTGCCCTATCAGCACTGACCACCCTCCCAGCTCCGCCCACCTCTCCTACTCCGCCCACCAATCTCCTGCAGGAAGTAAGCACAGCTAAACCCAGTAGACAGAGCAGGGAGGGGACGACACAATCATTACACAGGTGCACCTTGTGCTGGGGACAATAAAAGGCCACTCTAAAATGTGCAGTTTTATCACATAACACAATGCCACAGATGTCTCAAGTTTTGAGGGAACATGCAATTGGCATGTTGACTGCAGGAATGTCCACCAGAGCTGTTGCCAGATATTTCAATGTTAATTTCTCTACCATAAGCCACCTCCAACGTAGTTTTAGAGAATTTGGCAGTATGTCCAACCGGCCTCACAAACGCAGACCACGTGTAACCACGCCTGCCCAGGACCTCCACATCCAGCTTCTTCACCTGCGGGATCGTCTGAGACCAGCCACCCGGACAGCTGATGAAACTGACGAGTATTTATGTCTGTAATAAAGCGCTTTTGTGGAGAAAAACTCATGCTGATTGGCTGGGCCAGGCTCCCCAGTGGGTGGACCTATGCCCTCCCAGGCCCACCCATGGCTGCACCCCTGCGGAGTCATGTGAAATCCATAGATTAGGTCCTAATGAATCTGTTTAAATTGACTGATTTCCTTTTATAAACTTTAACTCTGTAAAATTGTAGAATTGTGTTGATATTTGTCTTCAGTATAGATATAGAAATAAGAAGTGTGAAGGAGGTTGCTTCTCAAACGGCACCCTATTCCCTGTATAGTGTAGTGCACTATTCCCCATAGGGCTCTGGTCAAAAGTAGTGCACTATAAAGGGAATAGGGTGCCATTTGGGAGACACACAAAGATAATAAAGAGAATCATGTAATGTAGCTAAGAGGTTAAACAGCAGAGTCTTATATCATACCTGCCCTCTCTATCAAGTAGAGATGAAACGGTACGAACATTTCATATCACGATTATAGTGACCAACATTATCACGGGTATCAGTAGTATCACGGTTATCAGTAATATCACGGTTATCGGTATTATCACGGTTATCAGTATTATCACGGTTATCAGTAATATCACGGTTATCAGTAATATCACGGTTATCAGTAATATCACGGCTATCAGTAATATCGCGGTTATCGGTATTATCTCGGTTATCAGTATTATCACGGGTATCAGTATTATCACGGTTATCAGTAATATCACGGGTATCAGTATTATCACGGTTATCAGTAATATCACGGTTATCAGTAATATCACGGTTATCAGTAATATCACGGTTATCAGTAATATCGCGGTTATCGGTATTATCTCGGTTATCAGTATTATCACGGTATCAGTAATATCACTGGTATCAGTATTATCACGGTTATCGGTATTATCACGGTTATCGGTATTATCACGGTTATCAGTAATATCACTGGTATCAGTATTATCACGGTTATCGGTATTATCACGGTTATCAGTAATATCACGGTTATCAGTAATATCACGGTTATCAGTAATATCACGGTTATCAGTAATATCGCGGTTATCGGTATTAACTCGGTTATCAGTATTATCACGGGTATCAGTAATATCACTGGTATCAGTATTATCACGGTTATCGGTATTATCACGGTTATCGGTATTATCACGGTTATCAGTAATATCACTGGTATCAGTATTATCATGGTTATCAGTATTATCACGGTTATCAGTAATATCACGGTTATCAGTATTATCACGGTTATCAGTAATATCACGGTTATCAGTATTATCACGGTTATCGGTAATATCACGGTTATCAGTATTATCCCGGTATCAGTAGTATCACGGTTATCAGTAATATCACGGTTATCAATATTATCATGGTTATCAGTATTATCACGGTTATCGGCAATATCATGGTTATCAGTATTATCTCGGTATCAGTATTATCACGGTCATCAGTATTATCACAGTTATCAGTAATATCACGGTTATCAGAAATATCATGGTTATCAGTATTATCACAGTTATCAATAGTATCACGTTATCAGTAGTATCACGGTTATCAGTAATATCACGGTTATCAGTAGTATCACATTTATCAATAGTATCACAGTTATCAGTATTATCACGGTCATCAGTATTATCACAGTTATCAGTAATATCACGGTTATCAGAAATATCATGGTTATCAGTATTATCACAGTTATCAATAGTATCACGTTATCAGTAGTATCACGGTTATCAGTAATATCACGGTTATCAGTATTATCACGGTTATCAATAGTATCACGGTTATCAGTATTATCACGGTTATCAGTATTATCATGGATATCAGTATTATCACGGTTATCAATAGTATCACGGTTATCAGTATTATCACGGTTATCAGTAATATCACGGTTATCAGTATTATCACAGTTATCAATAGTATCACGGTTATCAGTATTATCACGGTTATCAGTATTATCACGGTTATCGGTAGTACCACGGTTATCAGTAATATCACGGTTATCAGTATTATCACGGTTATCGGTAATATCACAGTTATCAGTATTATCACAGTTATCAGTATTATCACGGTTATCAGTATTAAAACGGTTATCAGTATTATCACGGTTATCAGTAATATCACGGTTATCAGTAATATCACTGTTATCAGTAATATCACGGGTATCAGTAATATCACGGTTATCAGTAATATCACGGTTATCAGTATTATCACGGTTATCAGTAATATCACGTTATCAGTAATATCACTGTTATCAGTATTATCACGGTTATCAGTAATATCACTGTTATCAGTAATATCACGGGTATCAGTAATATCACGGTTATCAGTAATATCACTGTTATCAGTAATATCACGGGTATCAGTAATATCACGGTTATCAGTATTATCACAGTTATCAGTAATATCACGGTTATCAGTATTATCATGGTTATCAGTAATATCACTGTTATCAGTAATATCACGGTTATATCACGGTTATCAGCTGGAAATGTTAAAAAAAGTACTGATTCACACACTGAAATCATTTAACCAAATGTTATATTGAAAACCAACAAACAACAATTACAATTATCAGATGATGCACTTTTTGTGTGCAGAAACATTAAAATAACAACACAAAGTATGTAAACACATCAAATGAACAGCACTGACTATATATCCGGTCTAACATCCTGTATGTTCTGTCTCATCCTGTATGCTGGTCTAACATCCTGTATGCTGGTCTAACATCCTGTATTCTGGTCTAACATCCTGTAGGCTGGTCTAACATCCTGTACGCTGGTCTAACATCCTGTGTGCTGGTCTAACATCCTGTATGTCCGGTCTAACATCCTGTGTGCTGGTCTAACATCCTGTATGTCCGGTCTAACATCCTGTATGCTGGTCTAACATCCTGTACGCTGGTCTAACATCCTGTATGCTGGTCTAACATCCTGTACGCTGGCCTAACATCCTGTATGCTGGTCTAACATCCTGTATGCTGGTCTAACATCCTGTATGCTGGTCTAACATCCTGTATGCTGGTCTAACATCCTGTACGCTGGTCTAACATCCTGTATGCTGGTCTAACATCCTGTATGATGGTCTAACATCCTGTATGCTGGTCTAACATCCTGTACGCTGGTCTAACATCCTGTATGCTGGTCTAACATCCTGTATGCTGGTCTAACATCCTGTATGCTGGTCTAACATCCTGCATGCTGGTCTAACATCCTGTATGCTGGTCTAACAACCTGTATGCTGGTCTAATATCCTGTATGCTGGTCTAACATCCTGTATGCTGGTCTAACATCCTGCATGCTGGTCTAACATCCTGTATGCTGGTCTAACATCCTGTACGCTGGTCTAACATCCTGTATGCTGGTCTAACATCCTGTACGCTGGTCTAACATCCTGTACGCTGGTCTAACATCCTGTATGCTGGTCTAACATCCTGTATGCTGGTCTAACATCCTGTATGTATGCATCTTTGTTCACTTGAGATTTAAATGTAAAAATGTCAGCATATTTACTTTGTCGGGTTTGTTGTAATCTGCGAGGGGAGACAATGTGCCCGCTGGCACTGAACACTCTCTCTGATGTCACGCTGGATGCTGGGATGCACAAACGCTTCCTGGCAACCCTGGCAAGGTGAGGCAGCTCTGATGCAGGGCCCCTCCATCACACCAGTTGATCCTGTTCTGGTGGAATGGGTGGCAGAGACAGGTAGACCTTGATCTCTTCTTTCACTCTGTCTTCTGGAGTGGTTGGAATCTGACCCTCTTCACCTCTCTGCTGCCTTGTTGAGGTAATCTTTCTCAGCAACCCAGTCAGGCCTTTCCCCTCCGATGCCTTGTTGAGGTAATCTTTCTCAGCAACCCAGTCAGGCCTTTCCCCTCCGATGCCGCTGTGGGGGTGTTGGTGGCGGAGGAGCTGCTGGTGCTTAGTGGTTCTTCCTTGACTTGTGCAGCTGTCAGCTTCAAGGCCTCCTAGACACAGCTGTCAGCTTCAAGGCCTCCTGGACACAGCTGTCAGCTTCAAGGCCTCCTGGACACAGCTGCCAGCTTCAAGGCCTCCTGGACACAGCTGCCAGCTTCAAGGCCTCCTGGACACAGCTGTCAGCTTCAAGGCCTCCTGGACACAGCTGTCAGCTTCAAGGCCTCCTGGACACAGCTGTCAGCTTTTATTTTATTTCACCTTTATTTAACCAGGTAGGCTAGTTGAGAACAAGTTCTCATTTGCAACTGCGACCTGGCCAAGATAAAGCATAGCAGTGTGAACAGACAACAACACAGAGTTACACATGGAGTAAACAATAAACAAGTCAATAACATAGTAGGGGGAAAAAAAGGGAAAAAAAAGAGAATCTATATACAATGTGTGCAAAAGGCATGAGGAGGTAGGCAATAAATAGGCCATAGGAGCGAATAATTACAATTTAGCAGATTAACACTGGGGTGATAAATCATCAGATGATCATGTGCAAATAGAGATACTGGTGTGCAAAAGAGCAGAAAAGTAAATAAATGAAAACAGTATGGGGATGAGGTAGGTAAATTGGGTGGGCTATATACCGATGGACTATGTACAGCTGCAGCGATCGGTTAGCTGCTCAGATAGCAGATGTTTAAAGTTGTTGAGGGAGATAAAAGTCTCCAACTTCAGAGATTTTTGCAATTCGTTCCAGTCGCAGGCAGCAGAAAACTGGAAGGAAAGGCGTCCAAATGAGGTTTTGGCTTTAGGGATGATCAGTGAGATACACCTGCTGGAGCGCGTACTATGGGTGGGTGTTGCCATCGTGACCAGTGAACTGAGATAAGGCAGCGCTTTACCTAGCATAGCCTTGTAGATGACCTGGAGCCAGTGGGTCTGACGACGAACATGCAGCGAGGGCCAGCCGACTAGAGCATACAGGTCGCAGTGGTGGGTGGTATAAGGTGCTTTAGTAACAAAACGGATGGCACTGTGATAAACTGCATCCAGTTTGCTGAGTAGAGTATTGGAAGCTATTTTGTAGATGACATCGCCGAAGTCGAGGATCGGTAGGATAGTCAGTTTTACTAGGGTAAGTTTGGCGGCGTGAGTGAAGGAGGCTTTGTTGTGAAATAGAAAGCCGACTCTCGATTTGATTTTGGATTGGAGATGTTTGATATGAGTCTGGAAGGAGAGTTGGCAGTCTAGCCAGACACCTAGGTACTTATAGATGTCCACATATTCTAGGTCGGAACCATCCAGGGTGGTGATGCTAGTCGGGCGTGCGGGTGCAGGCAGCGACCGGTTGAAAAGCATGCATTTGGTTTTACTAGCGTTTAAGAGCAGTTGGAGGCCACGGAAGGAGTGTTGTATGGCATTGAAGCTCGTTTGGAGGTTAGATAGCACAGTGTCCAAGGAAGGGCCAGAAGTATACAGAATGGTGTCGTCTGCGTAGAGGTGGATCAGGGAATCGCCCGCAGCAAGAGCAACATCATTGATATATACAGAGAAAAGAGTCGGCCCGAGAATTGAACCCTGTGGTACCCCCATAGAGACTGCCAGAGGACCGGACAACATGCCCTCCGATTTGACACACTGAACTCTGTCTGCGAAGTAGTTGGTGACCCAGGCAAGGCAGTCATTAGAAAAACCGAGGCTACTGAGTCTGCCGATAAGAATATGGTGATTGACAGAGTCGAAAGCCTTGGCCAGGTCGATGAAGACGGCTGCACAGTACTGTCTTTTATCGATGGCGGTTATGATATCGTTTAGTACCTTGAGCGTGGCTGAGGTGCACCCGTGACCGGCTCAGAAACCGGATTGCACAGCGAAGAAGGTACGGTGGGATTCGAGATGGTCAGTGATCTGTTTGTTGACTTGGCTTTCGAAGAACTTAGATAGGCAGGGCAGGATGGATATAGGTCTGTAACAGTTTGGGTCCAGGGTGTCTCCCCCTTTGAAGAGGGGGATGACCGCTGCAGCTTTCCAATCCTTGGGGATCTCAGATGATACGAAGGAGAGGTTGAACAGGCTGGAAATAGGGGGTGCGACAATGGCGGCGGACAGTTTCAGAAATAGAGGGTCCAGATTGTCAAGCCCAGCTGATTTGTATGGGTCCAGGTTTTGCAGCTCTTTCAGAACATCTACTATCTGGATTTGGGTAAAGGAGAAGCTGGGGAGGCTTGGGCGAGTAGCAGCGGGGGGGGCGGAGCTGTTGGCCAGGGTTGGAGTAGCCAGGAGGAAGGCATGGTTAGCCGTTGAGAAATGCTTGTTGAAGTCTTCGATTATCACTGATTTATCGGTGGTGACCGTGTTATCTAGCCTCAGTGCAGTGGGCAGCTGGGAGGAGGTGCTCTTGTTCTCCATGGACTTTACAGTGTCCCAGAACTTTTTGGAGTTAGAGCTACAGGATGCAAATTTCTGCTTGAAAAAGCTGGTCTTTGCTTTCCTGACTGACTGCGTGTATTGGTTCCTGACTTCCCTGAACAGTTGCATATCGCGGGGACTATTCGATGCTATTGCAGTTCGCCACAGGATGTTTCAAGGCCTCAAGGCCTCCTGGACACAGCTGTCAGCTTCAAGGCCTCCTGGACACAGCTGTCAGTGTCAACGTTTGCAGCCTCAGTCTCATCTAAAAAGCTCCTTTTGAAGCGGGGGGTCAATAAAACAAGCCATGTGCATGACTCTCTGTGTATCTGTTGTTAAGGTCTTCTCTGTGTATCTGTTGTTAAGGTCTTCTCTGTGTATCTGTTGTTAAGGTCTTCTCTGTGTATCTGTTGTTAAGGTCTTCTCTGTGTATCTGTTGTTAAGGTCTTCTCTGTGTATCTGTTGTTAAGGTCTTCTCTGTGTATCTGTTGTTAAGGTCTTCTCTGTGTATCTGTTGTTAAGGTCTTCTCTGTGTATCTGTTGATAAGGTCTTCTCTGTGTATCTGTTGTTAAGGTCTTCTCTGTGTATCTGTTGTTAAGGTCTTCTCTGTGTATCTGTTGTTAAGGTCTTCTCTGTGTATCTGTTGTTAAGGTCTTCTCTGTGTATCTGTTGATAAGGTCTTCCCTGTGTATCTGTTGTTAAGGTCTTCTCTGTGTATCTGTTGTTAAGGTCTTCTCTGTGTATCTGTTGTTAAGGTCTTCTCTGTGTATCTGTTGTTAAGGTCTTCTCTGTGTATCTGTTGTAAAGGTCTTCTCTCATTACCCTTTTCATCTCCTTGGTCAGGGATGGCTCCGTATCCTTTTCCTCCAGAACGTCACGGGTGATGTGGTCCTGGCCAGGCTTGATGGCTGACAGTGTCACTCGTGTCTCTGAGGCAAGTGCATCTGTAAACTTGCTCAGAGGTTCAAGGAGATGGCACAGTTCCTACATGACACTTATGTCGGCATCCTTGGGCATCAGATGCCTTGTTCCTCTTTCTCCCGCCAGTGTCACACAGACTGGCTGCTGTTGGCTGAGGAAACACTCAAGCATCTTGTGTGTAGATCCCCCATCGGGTCACCACATCATGGATCAGACCCTTCTGTGGCATGTTGAGGGCAGATTGCTTTTTCTCTCAGTTCTCTCCTTCCAGCTCTGTGAGAAGCCTTGGACCAGATAACAGCAGGTCTTGACTGCTGTGTCAACTCTCTGAATTTTCAGAGCCTTTGAGATGGCCAGGTTCAAATGATGGTCAAAGCACCCAAGTCACAGATCTGGGAACTCTTCAAAAGCCTTGATAATGTTTGTTGCGTTGTCTGTGGTTATGCAGACCAGGTCTTTCTTGTTGATCCCCTCCCACTCTTCCAGCATATTCTCAAAAAACTCTCTGTTGTTGTGAGCCGTGTGATCTTCTGTGAAGAACTGTGTTTCCAGGCAGTTAGATTCCAGTAGCCAGTCTGGGGTGAGGTAATGGATAGTGAAGCTGATGTAGGGTTGACCACCCCCTGCTTTCACTGGTCCAGAGGTCAGTAGTTGCAGCAAACCATGTGCCTTGAGCCAAACTTTTTCCAACATCAGCTGTAACCTGGTTGTTCCGGTTTAGGATTTCAGTCTTGGAAAATAATGTTTGTGATGTCACTTTGTAGTGAGGCACGGCAACCTTCATCAGCCTCAGACAGCCAGGCCTCTCAACAATATGAAATGGCAACCGGGAGGTCCGTGGGGCGACGCACAATTGGCATAGCGTCGTCCGGGTTAGGGAGGGTTTGGCCGGTAGGGATATCCTTGTCTCAGTATGTAAAAATGTAATAAAATGTATGCACTCTACTGTAAGTCGCTCTGGATAAGAGCGTCTGCTAAATGACTAAAATGTAAAAAAAAAAATGTAAAAATTGAGCACCGTGGCACCAACTCGCCTTCCGAACGTTCTATTCCCAGCTTATTGTTCTACGTCACAATGCCTGCTTCGCTTTCGTTGGCAATGAGACCTGCTCACGTTGCTGGTAGTTCAAATGTAAACAACAACAAAGAAAAATACTCATGGAACTATGAGGTCGTCCCATTGTTTCCTATAGGAGAAATATAGGCATGTCTGTGTATTTAGCCAAATATCTCGCAATGTGTAAATTTAGATTATTTTCAAGCCAGACGCTGTCACGGCCGTCGTCGGAAGGAGACCAAGGTGCAGCGTGGTGAGCGTTCATTTTCTTTTATTATTGTCAATGTCGCCAACAAAACAAGAAACAACCGTGAAGCTTAACAGGGCCATAGTGCCACTAACAAAGATAACTACCCACAAATGCGAAAGGAAAAAAGCTGCCTAAGTATGATTCCCAATCAGAGACAACGATAGACAGCTGCCTCTGATTGAGAACCACACCCGGCCAAACACAAAGAAATAGAAAACATAGAAATAAAGAAACTAGAATGCCCACCCTAGTCACACCCTGGCCTAACCAAAATAGAGAATAAAAGCGTCTCTATGGCCAGGGTGTGACAGACGCCAATTTAATCATGAGAATCTCCTCTTTGTAATTATGTAAGTCTGGGCAGCGAGCTCGGCTGTCATCAAATGCTAGCCCCAAAATACTTTTTGCCCTTGGAACGCTGAGCTCCCCCCATTGTTTTCCTATGGAGAGGCATGCCGGTCTATTTAGCCAAATATCTCACAATATGTATATTTAAAACGGGCACCGTTCTAATCAGGAGAATCCCCTCTTGTAATTATGTAAGTCTGGGCAGCGAGCTCGTTTGTCATCAATCACTAGACCAGAAATAGTCCGAAGTTTCCCTTTTTTTTCCTACTTTCTCATTACGCAGACATAAGCACAGTTGACACCATTGTGGATGTTTACTTTCTATACAAGTTGTTTTTTTCCCAGTTTCGTCTGACGAACAGATTGTAGTGGTAAAAAAAGGGATACATTTTTTTTGTGCCATTTAGGCGAAATGGAATTCTAAGCATCACTCCAGTCAAAACAGGCTGTACGAACGTTCGATTCCAATCATTCATACCTGCTCTCTGTATCAAGTCATATGTAGATCATACCTGCTCTCTATATCTAGTCATATGTAGATCATACCTGCTCTCTCTATCAAGTCATATGTAGATCATACCTGCTCTCTCTATCAAGTCATATGTAGATCATACCTGCTCTATATATCTAGTCATATGTAGATCATACCTGCTCTCTATATCTAGTCATATGTAGATCATACCTGCTCTATATATCTATCTAGTCATATGTAGATCATACCTGCTCTCTATATCAAGTCATATGTAGATCATACCTGCTCTCTATATCTATCTAGTCATATGTAGATCATACCTGCTCTATATATCTATCTAGTCATATGTAGATCATACCTGCTCTCTATATCAAGTCATATGTAGATCATACCTGCTCTCTATATCTATCTAGTCATATGTAGATCATACCTGCTCTCTATATCAAGTCATATGTAGATCATACCTGCTCTCTATATCAAGTCATATGTAGATCATACCTGCTCTCTCTATCAAGTCATATGTAGATCATACCTGCTCTCTATATCTAGTCATATGTAGATCATACCTGCTCTCTATATCAAGTAATATGTAGATCATACCTGCTCTCTATATCAAGTCATATGTAGATCATACCTGCTCTCTATATCTAGTCATATGTAGATCATACCTGCTCTATATATCTATCTAGTCATATGTAGATCATACCTGCTCTCTATATCTATCTAGTCATATGTAGATCATACCTGCTCTCTATATCAAGTCATATGTAGATCATACCTGCTCTCTATATCAAGTCATATGTAGATCATACCTGCTCTCTATATCTAGTCATATGTAGATCATACCTGCTCTATATATCAAGTCATATGTAGATCATACCTGCTCTATATATCAAGTCATATGTAGATCATACCTGCTCTATATATCTAGTCATATGTAGATCATACCTGCTCTCTATATCAAGTCATATGTAGATCATACCTGCTCTATATATCTAGTCATATGTAGATCATACCTGCTCTCTATATCAAGTCATATGTAGATCATACCTGCTCTCTCTATCAAGTCATATGTAGATCATACCTGCTCTCTATATCAAGTCATATGTAGATCATACCTGCTCTCTCTATCTAGTCATATGTAGATCATACCTGCTCTCTCTATCAAGTCATATGTAGATCATACCTGCTCTCTATATCTAGTCATATGTAGATCATACCTGCTCTCTATATCTAGTCATATGTAGATCATACCTGCTCTCTCTATCTAGTCATATGTAGATCATACCTGCTCTCTATATCTAGTCATATGTAGATCATACCTGCTCTCTATATCTAGTCATATGTAGATCATACATGCTCTCTATATCAAGTCATATGTAGATCATACCTGCTCTCTCTATCAAGTCATATGTAGATCATACCTGCTCTCTCTATCAAGTCATATGTAGATCATACCTGCTCTCTATATCTAGTCATATGTAGATCATACCTGCTCTCTATATCTAGTCATATGTAGATCATACCTGCTCTCTATATCTAGTCATATGTAGATCATACCTGCTCTCTCTATCAAGTCATATGTAGATCATACCTGCTCTCTCTATCTAGTCATATGTAGATCATACCTGCTCTCTATATCTAGTCATATGTAGATCATACCTGCTCTCTATATCTAGTCATATGTAGATCATACCTGCTCTATATATCTATCTAGTCATATGTAGATCATACCTGCTCTCTATATCTAGTCATATGTAGATCATACCTGCTCTCTATATCTAGTCATATGTAGATCATACCTGCTCTATATATCTATCTAGTCATATGTAGATCATACCTGCTCTCTATATCTATCTAGTCATATGTAGATCATACCTGCTCTCTCTATCAAGTCATATGTAGATCATACCTGCTCTCTATATCAAGTCATATGTAGATCATACCTGCTCTCTCTATCAAGTCATATGTAGATCATACCTGCTCTCTATATCTAGTCATATGTAGATCATACCTGCTCTCTATATCTAGTCATATGTAGATCATACCTGCTCTCTATATCTAGTCATATGTAGATCATACCTGCTCTCTCTATCAAGTCATATGTAGATCATACCTGCTCTCTATATCAAGTCATATGTAGATCATACCTGCTCTCTATATCAAGTCATATGTAGATCATACCTGCTCTCTCTATCAAGTCATATGTAGATCATACCTGCTCTCTATATCTAGTCATATGTAGATCATACCTGCTCTCTATATCTAGTCATATGTAGATCATACCTGCTCTATATATCAAGTCATATGTAGATCATACCTGCTCTCTATATCTAGTCATATGTAGATCATACCTGCTCTCTATATCTAGTCATATGTAGATCATACCTGCTCTCTATATCAAGTCATATGTAGATCATACCTGCTCTCTATATCTAGTCATATGTAGATCATACCTGCTCTATATATCTATCTTGTCATATGTAGATCATACCTGCTCTCTATATCTATCTAGTCATATGTAGATCATACCTGCTCTCTCTATCAAGTCATATGTAGATCATACCTGCTCTCTATATCTAGTCATATGTAGATCATACCTGCTCTATATATCTATCTAGTCATATGTAGATCATACCTGCTCTCTATATCAAGTCATATGTAGATCATACCTGCTCTCTCTATCAAGTCATATGTAGATCATACCTGCTCTCTCTATCAAGTCATATGTAGATCAGACCTTCTCTCTCTATCAAGTCATATGTAGATCATACCTGCTCTCTCTATCAAGTCATATGTAGATCATACCTGCTCTCTCTATCTAGTCATATGTAGATCATACCTGCTCTCTATATCAAGTCATATGTAGATCATACCTGCTCTCTCTATCTAGTCATATGTAGATCATACCTGCTCTCTATATCAAGGCATATGTAGATCATACCTGCTCTCTATATCAAGTCATATGTAGATCATACCTGCTCTCTATATCAAGTCATATGTAGATCATACCTGCTCTCTCTATCTAGTCATATGTAGATCATACCTGCTCTCTCTATCTAGTCATATGTAGATCATACCTGCTCTCTATATCTAGTCA
Organism: Salvelinus namaycush; assembly: GCF_016432855.1. Classification (NCBI taxonomy): domain Eukaryota; kingdom Metazoa; phylum Chordata; class Actinopteri; order Salmoniformes; family Salmonidae; genus Salvelinus; species Salvelinus namaycush. The sequence continues at coordinate 47,310 of NW_024058134.1, forward strand.
TATGTAGATCATACCTGCTCTCTATATCAAGTCATATGTAGATCATACCTGCTCTCTATATCAAGTCATATGTAGATCATACCTGCTCTCTATATCTAGTCATATGTAGATCATACCTGCTCTCTATATCAAGTCATATGTAGATCATACCTGCTCTCTCTATCAAGTCATATGTAGATCATACCTGCTCTCTATATCAAGTCATATGTAGATCATACCTGCTCTCTATCTAGTCATATGTAGATCATACCTGCTCTCTCTATCAAGTCATATGTAGATCATACCTGCTCTCTATATCAAGTCATATGTAGATCATACCTGCTCTCTATATCAAGTCATATGTAGATCATACCTGCTCTCTATATCTAGTCATATGTAGATCATACCTGCTCTCTATATCTAGTCATATGTAGATCATACCTGCTCTCTATATCTAGTCATATGTAGATCATACCTGCTCTATATATCTAGTCATATGTAGATCATACCTGCTCTCTCTATCAAGTCATATGTAGATCATACCTGCTCTCTATATCAAGTCATGTGTAGATCATACCTGCTCTATATATCAAGTCATATGTAGATCATACCTGCTCTCTATATCAAGTCATATGTAGATCATACCTGCTCTCTCTATCAAGTCATATGTAGATCATACCTGCTCTCTCTATCAAGTCATATCTAGATCATACCTGCTCTCTATATCAAGTCATATGTAGATCATACCTGCTCTCTCTATCAAGTCATATGTAGATCATACCTGCTCTCTCTATCAAGTCATATGTAGATCATACCTGCTCTCTATATCAAGTCATATGTAGATCATACCTGCTCTCTATATCAAGTCATATGTAGATCATACCTGCTCTCTATATCAAGTCATATGTAGATCATACCTGCTCTCTATATCAAGTCATATGTAGATCATACCTGCTCTCTATATCAAGTCATATGTAGATTTATACCTGCTCTCTATATCAAGTCATGTGAAGTCTGCTGTAAAACTTTTCTGTAGGAGTAAAAGAAAGGTAATTCCTTTTTAATCAGGAAAACAGCATAAGCTCCTGTCAAGGTGAAACGGTAGAACGATAAAGAAAATAGGAAATGTAGAAAAGAAAGAGGTTATCTGATGGTTATCCCATGAAGAAGACATTCTCTGATGGTTATCCCACGAAGAAGACATTCTCTGATGGTTATCCCACGAAGAAGACATTCTCTGATGGTTATCCCACGAAGAAGACATTCTCTGATGGTTATCCCACGAAGAAGACATTCTCTGATGGTTATCCCACGAAGAAGACATTCTCTGATGGTTATCCCACGAAGAAGACATTCTCTGATGGTTATCCCACGAAGAAGACATTCTCTGATGGTTATCCCACGAAGAAGACATTCTCTGATGGTTATCCCACGAAGAAGACATTCTCTGTCACTTTTCTCACACTAGATGAAGTCCTGTATAGTCATTACCCTCCAAGGTGGAACAGTGTCTGTCTCACAACTTCAACACATTTCTATAGAAGTCTGGTAAAGCTTTGTTTCAGTATCTTCCATCATGTAAATCTGGTGTTGTATAATCCGCCCTACGTACATGGTGTCCTATGGGGATAATCCTTTACAAAGACATTTCAGATCATATGAAGGTGAAGATTATTCTGTCATGTCGAAGGAAGGGAGGAAAAAAAAACAAGGTTATATATTGACCAATAGTGAGTGACGTTTTAGAATTAAGAGGTTCTATCTGTAAAAATGACTCAGAGGTAATTGGCTTAAATTTCAGTACTCCCATTGATTTGAATAGTCCTGTATTATTGAACTTGAAACACATGACTTGGGGTATTTAGATGAGGTGGAGAACATTGTACAGAACAAGGCTATGTCAATAAACACATTTTGACAGAAATCCCAAGCTCTTGTCATATAATTACTGATGCACACATCAACATTCACACAGTTACAACATACATAAGGGGAAATAGAACATTCCTCCTAAACTCTAAAACTCTGACAGTACGGCCAAGCACTGACTGTCCCTCCCCACGGTCATCCAACATGGCCGATATAGCAGCCGGACTTGTCACATGAAAGTCTGGCTATCATCATCGTTTCATTTATTCCCGTCCTCTGGTGAAGAATCCTTCTCTTACTACGCCCTCTCCCCGTTGACTTGTCTGGCGCTGGCAGGTAAGGGGTGTTATAGCTCATCCTGCGAGCTCAGTGAAGTTCAGTGTAATGGCTGTTACTCTACCGGAGGCCCCCTGTGGGCCGGCTTAAATCGGCACTCTGAGATTTTCCATGACGGACGTGTTAGAGGCATATGTCTGTCCACAGCTGTAACTCCTGTATCTAACTCTGTGTTGCATTAAATGTCTGTCCTTCACTCAAGTTTTGGCTTAACTATGACTAGATTACATGAGCTGATTGTTGTAGTTGTAGTAGTATCAGTAGTAGTAATAGTAGAAGTAGAAGAAGTACTGGTGGTAGTAGTAGTAGAAGTAGCATCAGTAGTAGTAGAAGTATTACTAGTGGTAGTAGTAGTATCAGTAGTAGTAGAAGTAGAAGAAGTACTGGTGGTATTAGTAGTAGTACTGGTAGTAGTAGTAGTAGTATCAGTAATAGTAGAAGTAGTACTGGTGGTAGTAGTAGTAGAAGTAGTATCAGTAGTAGTAGAAGTAGAAGAAGTACTGGTGGTATTAGTAGTAGTACTGGTAGTAGTAGTAGTAGTATCAGTAGTAGTAGAAGTAGTACTGGTGGTAGTAGTAGTAGAAGTAGTAGTAGAAGTAAAAGAAGTACTGGTGGTAGTAGTAGTAGTACTGGTAGTAGTAGTAGTGGTAGTAGTAGTAGTATTTTATTTATTTTGCTCCTTTGCACCCCAGTATCTCTACTTGCACATTCATCTTCTGCACATCTATCACTCCAGTGTTTAATTGCTATATTGTAATTATTTCGCCACTATGGCCTATTTATTGCCAAACCTCCCTTATCCTACCTCATTTGCACACACTGTTTATAGACCTTTTCTATTGTATTATTGACTGCATGTTTGTTTATTCCATGTGTAACTCTGTGTTGTTGTTTGTGTCGAACTGCTTTGCTTTATCTTGGCCAGGTCACAGTTGTAAATGAGAACTTGTTCTCAACTGGCCTACCTGGTTAAATAAAGGTGAAATAAAATGTTTAAAAATCTCTCCATTCCACTGATCTCCCTTCGCAGTATGGTTCATGAATTAGGATCTTGTTCAGTTTAATGTTTTAATCATATTTCAATAATTCATGTCTAAAGCTATTACGACTTTAATTCATTGGGTTGTCCGTTCTCATTTATCTAACTAAAAAAGTTGAATTAATTTGTCTTCTGGCCGTTTCAATTGCTTAGTCTGGAAGTAGAATTTATTAGCTTATTCATGTGTTGTTCCTAACTTTTTGTATTGAACAAAACGTATCGAGGGGACTTTTTAAATCATAAATCATGCTCTCCGCTGACCCCACGTACTCCTGCTTAAACCCATCACTCACATCTATCAAGGATCCTTCACTATGCTATGTTCCCAGTACCCGATGTAGGTAGACCAATGCTTTTCACAATGTGTTTGATTGTATCTTTGCTCCATCTATTGAGATGCTGTCCCCTTTTTCCACATGGTGTGATACTTGCCCGATCTATCCTCTGTCTAAGTAAAGATATGATCCCGTGGAATAATGAATCAAATGCATCATAATAAGGCTTACATTATTTCACTAGGCAATGTACCTAAATGTGATGCCCTCTGTACAAAGGATTCATTCATTCCTCATTTAATGTATTCTGAAAGATTCAGTTCCAGACAGACTGAGAAGGACATAAGTCCTCAAAGACCACAAAGGAAAACCTCAAAGACCACAAAGTAAGTCCTCATAGACCACAAAGGAAGTCCTCATAGACCACAAAGGAAGTCCTCATAGACCACAAAGGAAGTCCTCATAGACCACAAAGGAAGTCCTCATAGACCACAAAGGAAGTCCTCATAGACCACAAAGGAAGTCCTCATAGACCACAAAGGAAGTCCTCATAGACCACAAAGGAAGTCCTCATAGACCAAATAAGTCCTAATAGACCACAAAGTAAGTCCTCATAGACCACAAAGTAAGTCCTCATAGACCACAAAGGAAGTCCTCATAGACCACAAAGAAAGTCCTCATAAACCACAAAGCTTACAGGTGCATTTCTCAGTGAGGAAAATGGCCAATTCCCCCAACAGGTATTCAGCAGGAATGGGAATAGATCATAAAGTGATCCATCCCCAGCCAGGCAGCTCTGCTCCGAGAAAGCCATCCGTCTGGTTCTCTGTTGGAGGCCTTCTCTCCTGTAGTTATCTAGTAATGATTCCTGGGCAACGATTCTATTCCATAACCATGTATGTGTCCCGAATGGGACCTTACATTCCCTCTATAGTGCACTAGTCTTGACCAGGGCCCATAGGGTAGTGCACTAAATAGGGAATCAGGTTCCATTTGGGACACGGACCATGTGATATGGCAACAGACCCAGGGTCCTGTAGGTCAGTTAGACAACACATGTAGCAGTCATTCACCCTCTGGGGAACATAATGACTTTATCCATCAAGGCCAAATACCTTAGAGATGATTGACTAGTTTAGGAAACAAATCTGGATTTTCTTCAAGTATTTGTTTGTTTTTATTTATTTATTTGTGCTTTTGACAATAACACCATACCCAAACCGGATGCGCGCCATCGGGCAAATAGATTTTGTCCCTCCACGCCAAACGCCATCACGACACACAGGTTGAAATATCAAAACAAACTCTGAACCAATTATATTAATTTGGGGACAGGTCGAAAAGCATTAAACATTTATGGCAATTTAGCTAGCCAGCTTTGCAGTTGCTAGCTAATTTGTCCTATTTAGCTAGCTTTGCAGTTGCTAGCTAATTTGTCCTATTTAGCTAGCTTGCTGTTGCTAGTTAATTTGTCCTATTTAGCTAGCTTTGCAGTTGCTAGCTAATTTGTCCTATTTAGCTAGCTTGCTGTTGCTAGCTAATTTGTCCTATTTAGCTAGCTTTGCTGTTGCTAGCTAATTTGTCCTATTTAGCTAGCTTGCTGTTGCTAGCTAATTTGTCCTATTTAGCTAGCTTTGCTGTTGCTAGCTAATTTGTCCTATTTAGCTAGCTTTGCTGTTGCTAGCTAATTTGTCCTGGGATATAAACGTTGTTATTTTACCTGAAATGCACAAGTTCCTCTACTCCGACAATTAATCCACACATAAAACACTCAACCGAATCACTTCTAGTCATCTCTCCTCATTCCAGGCTTTTTCTTCTTTGGACTTTATATGGCGATTGGCATCTAACTTTCATAGGTGTATTACCATGACCGACCGACCTCTGTTCATCTTTCAATCACCCACGTGGGTATAACCATTGAGGTGATGGCACGTGGGTAACTGCTTCTATAAACCAATGAGGAGATGGCACGTGGGTAACTGCTTCTATAAACCAATGAGGAGATTGGAGAGGCAGGACTTGCACCACGTGCAGCGTCACAAATAGAACTGACTTCTATTTTAGCGCTTGGCAACGCAGACGCTCGTTGGCGCAATGATTGAATAGTATGTGTACATTTATTTTGCAATACGTTATGGCCAGCATGGAAGGGTGTTTTTGCAGGGGTCCTTTTATTTTGTTATATTTCTCTCTCAGATCCCATTTTTTTAAAGCTCCATGTGATGTAACCTATAGATAACCCTGTCTGGTTGTTATTGGTCAGCTCCATGTGATGTAACCTATAGATAACCCTGTCTGGTTGTTATTGGTCAGCTCCATGTGATGTAACCTATAGATAACCCTGTCTGGGTGTTATTGGTTAGTTCCATGTGATGTAACCTATAGATAACCCTGTCTTGGTGTTATTGGTCTGCTCCATGTGATGTAACCTATAGATAACCATGTCTGGGTGTTATTGGTCAGCTCCATGTGATGTAACCTATAGATAACCCTGTCTGGGTGTTATTGGTCTGCTCCATGTGATGTAACCTATAGATAACCCTGTCTGGGTGTTATTGGTCTGCTCCATGTGATGTAACCTATAGATAACCCTGTCTGGGTGTAATTGGTTAGCTCCATGTGATGTAACCTATAGATAACCCTGTCTGGGTGTTATTGGTCAGCTCCATGTGATGTAACCTATAGATAACCCTGTCTTGGTGTTATTGGTCAGCTCCATGTGATGTAACCTATAGATAACCCTGTCTGGGTGTTATTGGTCAGCTCCATGTGATGTAACCTATAGATAACCCTGTCTGGGTGTTATTGGTCAGCTCATGTGATGTAACCTATAGATAACCCTGTCTGGGTGTTATTGGTTAGCTCCATGTGATGTAACCTATAGATAACCCTGTCTGGGTGTTATTGGTTAGCTCCATGTGATGTAACCTATAGATAACCCTGTCTGGGTGTTATTGGTCAGCTCCATGTGATGTAACCTATAGATAACCCTGTCTGGGTGTTATTATGTGATGTAACCTATAGATAACCCTGTCTGGGTGTTATTGGTCAGCTCCATGTGATGTAACCTATAGATAACCCTGTCTGGGTGTTATTGGTCAGCTCCATGTGATGTAACCTATAGATAACCCTGTCTTGGTGTTATTGGTCAGCTCCATGTGATGTAACCTATAGATAACCCTGTCTGGGTGTTATTGGTCAGCTCCATGTGATGTAACCTATAGATAACCCTGTCTTGGTGTTATTGGTTAGCTCCATGTGATGTAACCTATAGATAACCCTGTCTGGGTGTTATTGGTTTATTTGTCACGTGCTCCGAATACAACAGTGAAATGTGAAATGCTTACTTACAGGCTCTAACCAATAGTATTAGGTGAACAATAGGTAAGTAAAGAAATAAAAACAACAGTAAAAAGACAGTAAATAACAGTTATAAAATGGCTATATATAGTAGAGAGGCTATAAAAGTAGCGAGGCTACATACAGACACCGGTTAGTCAGGCTGATTGAGGTCGTATGTACATGTAGATATGGTTAAAGTGACTATGCATATATGATGAACAGAGAGTAGCAGTAGCGTAAAGAGAGGGTGGTGGGTGCAGATACCCCGGTTAGCCAATGTGCGGGAGCACTGGTTGCTCGGGCCAACTGAGGTAGTATGTACATGGATATATAGTTAAAGTGACTGATAGAGGTGGTGTAGAAACGGCTCCATTCTGATGAGATTTAGCTGTCTATCAAAACCTCCCTTTGTTAAAATGAGTCCTATTTGTGATTTAAATTATTTGTTACATTTTTCGTTTAATATTATTGTGAAATGTTTTTAGGATTTTTCCCATCAACCCTCGTGCCACAAAACAATGTCGCATAAACTATTCCCAAATGAATATATTTCAGGCTGTCTCTGCTTCCTACCACTTGTCAATGTCAGAGAGGAGCACGTCTTCTCATCTATTTATGGGAGCCAGGTGTTGTATTCAAAGTTTAATGTGTCTTCTTCCTGCTTGAATGATATCTGCTTCATTAAGCTGTCGACTTCCAGTTCCATTCACGTTGAGGTAAATGTTATGTAATTAAGATTTGACTTTACGTAAATAAACTTGACGTGACTGACAATGTTTCGACAAAGATACTTGTAATGACAATGATTTAAAAAATTCTGCAGAAACTCTGACTGTATTTTGAGATAACTTACATGCTCTGAATATAAATATATTTTGCTCACTCGATTACATTTCTTTTTGGGAAAATAAACAGCGAAACAACTGTACAATGTGCTCTCCTTCTCTGAAAGCAATTGTCCACACAGACAATCTTAGAACAATCTTAGATCCACAATAAAGCTACATTTCCATAACGCTATCATAATTCACAGCTCCCGAGTGGCACAGCGGTTTAAGGTACTGCATCTCAGTGCAAGAGGTGTCACTGCAGTCCCTGGTTCAAGTCCAGGCTGCATCACATCCGGCTGTAATTGGAAGTTCCATAGGGTGGTGCACAATTTGCCCAGCGTCGTCCGTGTTTTGGCCGGGGTAGGGCGTCATTGTAAATAAGAATTTGTTCTTAACTGACTTGCCTAGTTAAAGAAAGGTTAAATTAAAAAAATTACAAAATAAATTAATTTTTTTCAACTGGGCTAGAAGTTAAAATATAAGAGGTATTAATTGTGGTGGTTAGTTCTAAAGTCAATCTCATTCTTAGGTGCTCTTAGTTCGCCTCGTGAAATCAGCTGTAGAGGTGGGTGTCATCAGTCATGAAATACGGTTATTCTCATCAGATATTAGCTCTATTAGGTGGAATACGGTTATTCTCATCAGATATTAGCTTTATTAGGTGGAATACGGTTATTCTCATCAGATATTAGCTTTATTAGGTGGAATACGGTTATTCTCATCAGATATTAGCTCTATTAGGTGGAATACGGTTATTCTCATCAGATATTAGCTTTATTAGGTGGAATACGGTTATTCTCATCAGATATTAGCTTTATTAGGTGGAATACGGTTATTCTCATCAGATATTAGCCTTGTTCCCTCTTCTAGCAGTAATCAGTGTCTCTCTGTCTGTTTGACTCTCCTCCCCATGCAGACGATGTCCTTTGTTCTGGGTTAATCCCAGCCACCTTGTTTTGAGGTACGCTTTCCTCCGCAGCTGTCCATAATTCTAGTTGTATATGTGTCAGGTTTTTAATAGTCCTCTTAAGCCTTGCCCAACGAGGCTGGACTTGATTTGTTGGTTCCCGCTACTAGTTGGCTCCCAGGAGTACAGGCTCATTGATTTCATAGGCTGTGAGGAATCATTAATGCCCTGTTTCTCGAGCCGTTTAAACAGGATAATGGGACACTCTGTGGAAGGTAAATAAAAATAGGTCTTCTGAGCAGAGGACAGACACTCTTCTTTTTCGTTTGTCCCTTATTTCTCTCCTTTAAACTGGGAGATAATACATGTTTGGTTACAGGCCAGACTCCAGCACCTTTAGACTCTTCGGGTCAACAAAGCTCCAATTAAAACAGCATTGTGGGAAAACTGATCTCCATTCCAGAAATTATTATTTTGCAGTCGATGGGCTCTCTCTCTCATTACAACGTTACCACCTACCCATCCACCCAGTCGATGGGCTCTCTCTCTCATTACAACGTTATCACCTACCGATCCACCCAGTCGATGGGCTCTCTCTCTCTCATTACAACGTTACCACCTACCGATCCACCCAGTCGATGGTCTCTCTCTCTCATTACAACGTTACCACCTACCGATCCACCCAGTCGATGGGCTCTCTCTCTCTCATTACAACGTTACCACCTACCGATCCACCCAGTCGATGGTCTCTCTCTCTCATTACAACGTTACCACCTACCGATCCACCCAGTCGATGGGCTCTCTCTCTCTCATTACAACGTTACCACCTACCCATTCACCCAGTCGATGGTCTCTCTCTCTCATTACAACGTTACCACCTACCGATCCACCCAGTCGATGGTCTCTCTCTCTCATTACAACGTTACCACCTACCCATCCACCCAGTCGATGGTCTCTCTCTCTCATTACAACGTTACCACCTACCGATCCACCCAGTCGATGGGCTCTCTCTCTCTCATTACAACGTTACCACCTACCGATCCACCCAGTCGATGGTCTCTCTCTCTCATTACAACGTTACCACCTACCGATCCACCCAGTCGATGGGCTCTCTCTCTCTCATTACAACGTTACCACCTACCCATTCACCCAGTCGATGGTCTCTCTCTCTCATTACAACGTTACCACCTACCGATCCACCCAGTCGATGGTCTCTCTCTCTCATTACAACGTTACCACCTACCGATCCACCCAGTCGATGGGCTCTCTCTCTCTCATTACAACGTTACCACCTACCGATCCACCCAGTCGATGGGCTCTCTCTCTCTCATTACAACGTTACCACCTACCCATCCACCCGGTCGATGGTCTCTCTCTCTCTCATTACAACGTTACCACCTACCGATCCACCCAGTCGATGGGCTCTCTCTCTCATTACAACGTTACCACCTACCCATCCACCCAGTCGATGGACTCTCTCTCTCTCATTACAACGTTACCACCTACCGATCCACCCAGTCGATGGTCTCTCTCTCTCTCATTACAACGTTACCACCTACCGATCCACCCATTCGATGGGCTCTCTCTCTCTCATTACAACGTTACCACCTACCGATCCACCCAGTCGATGGTCTCTCTCTCTCATTACAACGTTACCACCTACCCATCCACCCAGTCGATGGGCTCTCTCTCTCTCATTACAACGTTACCACCTACCCATCCACCCAGTCGATGGGCTCTCTCTCTCTCATTACAACGTTACCACCTACCATCCACCCAGTCGATGAGCTCTCTCTCTCATTACAACGTTACCACCTACCGATCCACCCAGTCGATGGGCTCTCTCTCTCATTACAACGTTACCACCTACCGATCCACCCAGTCGATGGGCTCTCTCTCATTACAACGTTACCACCTACCGATCCACCCAGTCGATGGGCTCTCTCTCTCTCATTACAACGTTACCACCTACCGATCCACCCAGTCGATGGGCTCTCTCTCATTACAACGTTACCACCTACCGATCCACCCAGTCGATGGGCTCTCTCTCTCTCATTACAACGTTACCACCTACCCATCCACCCAGTCGATGGGCTCTCTCTCTCATTACAACGTTACCACCTACCCATCCACCCAGTCGATGGGCTCTCTCTCTCTCATTACAACGTTACCACCTACCGATCCACCCAGTCGATGGGCTCTCTCTCTCTCATTACAACGTTACCACCTAACGATCCACCCAGTCGATGGTCTCTCTCTCTCATTACAACGTTACCACCTACCGATCCACCCAGTCGATGGTCTCTCTCTCTCTCATTACAACGTTACCACCTACCCATCCACCCAGTCGATGGGCTCTCTCTCTCATTACAACGTTATCACCTACCGATCCACCCAGTCGATGGTCTCTCTCTCTCATTACAACGTTATCACCTACCGATCCACCCAGTCGATGGACTCTCTCTCTCTCATTACAACGTTACCACCTACCGATCCACCCAGTCGATGGTCTCTCTCTCTCATTACAACGTTACCACCTACCGATCCACCCAGTCGATGGTCTCTCTCTCTCTCATTACAACGTTACCACCTACCGATCCACCCAGTCGATGGTCTCTCTCTCTCATTACAACATTACCACCTACCGATCCACCCAGTCGATGGTCTCTCTCTCTCTCATTACAACGTTACCACCTACCGATCCACCCAGTCGATGGGCTCTCTCTCTCATTACAACGTTATCACCTACCGATCCACCCAGTCGATGGGCTCTCTCTCTCTCATTACAACGTTACCACCTACCGATCCACCCAGTCGATGGGCTCTCTCTCTCATTACAACGTTACCACCTACCGATCCACCCAGTCGATGGTCCTCTCTCTCTCATTACAACGTTACCACCTACCCATCCACCCAGTCGATGGGCTCTCTCTCTCATTACAACGTTACCACCTACCGATCCACCCAGTCGATGGTCTCTCTCTCTCATTACAACGTTACCACCTACCGATCCACCCAGTCGATGGTCTCTCTCTCTCTCTCATTACAACGTTACCACCTACCGATCCACCCAGTCGATGGGCTATCTCTCTCATTACAACGTTACCACCTACCCATCCACCCAGTCGATGGGCTCTCTCTCTCTCATTACAACGTTACCACCTACCCATCCACCCAGTCGATGGTCTCTCTCTCTCATTACAACATTACAACCTACCGATCCACACAGTCGATGGGCTCTCTCTCTCTCATTACAACGTTACCACCTACCCATCCACCCAGTCGATGGGCTCTCTCTCTCTCATTACAACGTTACCACCTACCCATCCACCCAGTCGATGGGCTCTCTCTCTCTCATTACAAAGTTACCACCTACCCATCCACCCAGTCGATGGGCTCTCTCTCTCATTACAACGTTACCACCTACCGATCCACCCAGTCGATGGGCTCTCTCTCTCTCTCATTACAACGTTACCACCTACCGATCCACCCAGTCGATGGTCTCTCTCTCTCATTACAACGTTACCACCTACCGATCCACCCAGTCGATGGGCTCTCTCTCTCATTACAACGTTACCACCTACCGATCCACCCAGTCGATGGGCTCTCTCTCATTACAACGTTACCCCCTACCCATCCACCCAGTCGATGGGCTCTCTCTCTCATTACAACGTTACCACCTACCCATCCACCCAGTCGATGGGCTCTCTCTCTCATTACAACGTTACCACCTACCGATCCACCCAGTCGATGGGCTCTCTCTCTCTCATTACAACGTTACCACCTACCCATCCACCCAGTCGATGGGCTCTCTCTCTCATTACAACGTTACCACCTACCGATCCACCCAGTCGATGGGCTCTCTCTCTCATTACAACGTTACCACCTACCCATCCACCCAGTCGATGGGCTCTCTCTCTCTCATTACAACGTTACCACCTACCGATCCACCCAGTCGATGGGCTCTCTCTCTCTCATTACAACGTTACCACCTAACGATCCACCCAGTCGATGGTCTCTCTCTCTCATTACAACGTTACCACCTACCGATCCACCCAGTCGATGGGCTCTCTCTCTCTCATTACAACGTTACCACCTACCCATTCACCCAGTCGATGGTCTCTCTCTCTCATTACAACGTTACCACCTACCGATCCACCCAGTCGATGGTCTCTCTCTCTCATTACAACGTTACCACCTACCGATCCACCCAGTCGATGGGCTCTCTCTCTCTCATTACAACGTTACCACCTACCGATCCACCCAGTCGATGGGCTCTCTCTCTCTCATTACAACGTTACCACCTACCCATCCACCCGGTCGATGGTCTCTCTCTCTCTCATTACAACGTTACCACCTACCGATCCACCCAGTCGATGGGCTCTCTCTCTCATTACAACGTTACCACCTACCCATCCACCCAGTCGATGGACTCTCTCTCTCTCATTACAACGTTACCACCTACCGATCCACCCAGTCGATGGTCTCTCTCTCTCTCATTACAACGTTACCACCTACCGATCCACCCATTCGATGGGCTCTCTCTCTCTCATTACAACGTTACCACCTACCGATCCACCCAGTCGATGGTCTCTCTCTCTCATTACAACGTTACCACCTACCCATCCACCCAGTCGATGGGCTCTCTCTCTCTCATTACAACGTTACCACCTACCCATCCACCCAGTCGATGGGCTCTCTCTCTCTCATTACAACGTTACCACCTACCATCCACCCAGTCGATGAGCTCTCTCTCTCATTACAACGTTACCACCTACCGATCCACCCAGTCGATGGGCTCTCTCTCTCATTACAACGTTACCACCTACCGATCCACCCAGTCGATGGGCTCTCTCTCATTACAACGTTACCACCTACCGATCCACCCAGTCGATGGGCTCTCTCTCTCTCATTACAACGTTACCACCTACCGATCCACCCAGTCGATGGGCTCTCTCTCATTACAACGTTACCACCTACCGATCCACCCAGTCGATGGGCTCTCTCTCTCTCATTACAACGTTACCACCTACCCATCCACCCAGTCGATGGGCTCTCTCTCTCATTACAACGTTACCACCTACCGATCCACCCAGTCGATGGGCTCTCTCTCTCATTACAACGTTACCACCTACCCATCCACCCAGTCGATGGGCTCTCTCTCTCTCATTACAACGTTACCACCTACCGATCCACCCAGTCGATGGGCTCTCTCTCTCTCATTACAACGTTACCACCTAACGATCCACCCAGTCGATGGTCTCTCTCTCTCATTACAACGTTACCACCTACCGATCCACCCAGTCGATGGTCTCTCTCTCTCTCATTACAACGTTACCACCTACCCATCCACCCAGTCGATGGGCTCTCTCTCTCATTACAACGTTATCACCTACCGATCCACCCAGTCGATGGTCTCTCTCTCTCATTACAACGTTATCACCTACCGATCCACCCAGTCGATGGACTCTCTCTCTCTCATTACAACGTTACCACCTACCGATCCACCCAGTCGATGGTCTCTCTCTCTCATTACAACGTTACCACCTACCGATCCACCCAGTCGATGGTCTCTCTCTCTCTCATTACAACGTTACCACCTACCGATCCACCCAGTCGATGGTCTCTCTCTCTCATTACAACATTACCACCTACCGATCCACCCAGTCGATGGTCTCTCTCTCTCTCATTACAACGTTACCACCTACCGATCCACCCAGTCGATGGGCTCTCTCTCTCATTACAACGTTATCACCTACCGATCCACCCAGTCGATGGGCTCTCTCTCTCTCATTACAACGTTACCACCTACCGATCCACCCAGTCGATGGGCTCTCTCTCTCATTACAACGTTACCACCTACCGATCCACCCAGTCGATGGTCTCTCTCTCTCATTACAACGTTACCACCTACCCATCCACCCAGTCGATGGGCTCTCTCTCTCATTACAACGTTACCACCTACCGATCCACCCAGTCGATGGTCTCTCTCTCTCATTACAACGTTACCACCTACCGATCCACCCAGTCGATGGTCTCTCTCTCTCTCATTACAACGTTACCACCTACCGATCCACCCAGTCGATGGGCTATCTCTCTCATTACAACGTTACCACCTACCCATCCACCCAGTCGATGGGCTCTCTCTCTCTCATTACAACGTTACCACCTACCCATCCACCCAGTCGATGGTCTCTCTCTCTCATTACAACATTACAACCTACCGATCCACACAGTCGATGGGCTCTCTCTCTCTCATTACAACGTTACCACCTACCCATCCACCCAGTCGATGGGCTCTCTCTCTCTCATTACAACGTTACCACCTACCCATCCACCCAGTCGATGGGCTCTCTCTCTCTCATTACAAAGTTACCACCTACCCATCCACCCAGTCGATGGGCTCTCTCTCTCATTACAACGTTACCACCTACCGATCCACCCAGTCGATGGGCTCTCTCTCTCTCTCATTACAACGTTACCACCTACCGATCCACCCAGTCGATGGTCTCTCTCTCTCATTACAACGTTACACCTACCGATCCACCCAGTCGATGGGCTCTCTCTCTCATTACAACGTTACCACCTACCGATCCACCCAGTCGATGGGCTCTCTCTCATTACAACGTTACCACCTACCCATCCACCCAGTCGATGGGCTCTCTCTCTCATTACAACGTTACCACCTACCGATCCACCCAGTCGATGGGCTCTCTCTCTCTCATTACAACGTTACCACCTACCCATCCACCCAGTCGATGGGCTCTCTCTCTCATTACAACGTTACCACCTACCGATCCACCCAGTCGATGGGCTCTCTCTCTCATTACAACGTTACCACCTACCCATCCACCCAGTCGATGGGCTCTCTCTCTCTCATTACAACGTTACCACCTACCGATCCACCCAGTCGATGGGCTCTCTCTCTCTCATTACAACGTTACCACCTAACGATCCACCCAGTCGATGGTCTCTCTCTCTCATTACAACGTTACCACCTACCGATCCACCCAGT
This sequence comes from Salvelinus namaycush, assembly GCF_016432855.1. Classification (NCBI taxonomy): domain Eukaryota; kingdom Metazoa; phylum Chordata; class Actinopteri; order Salmoniformes; family Salmonidae; genus Salvelinus; species Salvelinus namaycush. The sequence continues at coordinate 62,905 of NW_024058134.1, forward strand.
CGATGTCTCTCTCTCTCTCATTACAACGTTACCACCTACCCATCCACCCAGTCGATGGGCTCTCTCTCTCATTACAACGTTATCACCTACCGATCCACCCAGTCGATGGTCTCTCTCTCTCATTACAACGTTATCACCTACCGATCCACCCAGTCGATGGACTCTCTCTCTCTCATTACAACGTTACCACCTACCGATCCACCCAGTCGATGGTCTCTCTCTCTCATTACAACGTTACCACCTACCGATCCACCCAGTCGATGGTCTCTCTCTCTCTCATTACAACGTTACCACCTACCGATCCACCCAGTCGATGGTCTCTCTCTCTCATTACAACATTACCACCTACCGATCCACCCAGTCGATGGTCTCTCTCTCTCTCATTACAACGTTACCACCTACCCATCCACCCAGTCGATGGGCTCTCTCTCTCATTACAACGTTACCACCTACCGATCCACCCAGTCGATGGGCTCTCTCTCTCTCATTACAACGTTACCACCTACCGATCCACCCAGTCGATGGTCTCTCTCTCTCTCATTACAACGTTACCACCTACCGATCCACCCAGTCGATGGGCTCTCTCTCTCATTACAACGTTATCACCCTACCGATCCACCCAGTCGATGGGCTCTCTCTCTCTCATTACAACGTTACCACCTACCGATCCACCCAGTCGATGGCTCTCTCTCTCATTACAACGTTACCACCTACCGATCCACCCAGTCGATGGTCTCTCTCTCTCATTACAACGTTACCACCTACCCATCCACCCAGTCGATGGGCTCTCTCTCTCATTACAACGTTACCACCTACCGATCCACCCAGTCGATGGTCTCTCTCTCTCATTACAACGTTACCACCTACCGATCCACCCAGTCGATGGTCTCTCTCTCTCCTCCTTACAACGTTACCACCTACCGATCCACCCAGTCGATGGGCTATCTCTCTCATTACAACGTTACCACCTACCCATCCACCCAGTCGATGGGCTCTCTCTCTCTCATTACAACGTTACCACCTACCCATCCACCCAGTCGATGGTCTCTCTCTCTCATTACAACATTACAACCTACCGATCCACACAGTCGATGGGCTCTCTCTCTCTCATTACAACGTTACCACCTACCCATCCACCCAGTCGATGGGCTCTCTCTCTCTCATTACAACGTTACCACCTACCCATCCACCCAGTCGATGGGCTCTCTCTCTCTCATTACAAAGTTACCACCTACCCATCCACCCAGTCGATGGGCTCTCTCTCTCATTACAACGTTACCACCTACCGATCCACCCAGTCGATGGGCTCTCTCTCTCATTACAACGTTACCACCTACCGATCCACCCAGTCGATGGTCTCTCTCTCTCATTACAACGTTACCACCTACCGATCCACCCAGTCGATGGGCTCTCTCTCTCTCATTACAACGTTACCACCTACCGATCCACCCAGTCGATGGTCTCTCTCTCTCATTACAACGTTACCACCTACCGATCCACCCAGTCGATGGGCTCTCTCTCTCATTACAACGTTACCACCTACCGATCCACCCAGTCGATGGGCTCTCTCTCATTACAACGTTACCCCCTACCCATCCACCCAGTCGATGGGCTCTCTCTCTCATTACAACGTTACCACTTACCCATCCACCCAGTCGATGGGCTCTCTCTCTCATTACAACGTTACCACCTACCGATCCACCCAGTCGATGGGCTCTCTCTCATTACAACGTTACCCCCTACCCATCCACCCAGTCGATGGGCTCTCTCTCTCATTACAACGTTACCACCTACCCATCCACCCAGTCGATGGGCTCTCTCTCTCATTACAACGTTACCACCTACCGATCCACCCAGTCGATGGGCTCTCTCTCTCATTACAACGTTACCACCTACCGATCCACCCAGTCGATGGTCGCTCTGTCTCTCATTACAACGTTACCACCTACCGATCCACCCAGTCGATGGGCTCTCTCTCATTACAACGTTACCCCCTACCCATCCACCCAGTCGATGGGCTCTCTCTCTCATTACAACGTTACCACCTACCCATCCACCCAGTCGATGGGCTCTCTCTCTTCATTACAACGTTACCACCTACCGATCCACCCAGTCGATGGGCTCTCTCTCTCATTACAACGTTACCACCTACCGATCCACCCAGTCGATGGTCTCTCTGTCTCTCATTACAACGTTACCACCTACCGATCCACCCAGTCGATGGGCTCTCTCTCATTACAACGTTACCACCTACCGATCCACCCAGTCGATGGGCTCTCTCTCTCTCATTACAACGTTACCACCTACCCATCCACCCAGTCGATGGGCTCTCTCTCTCATTACAACGTTACCACCTACCGATCCACCCAGTCGATGGGCTCTCTCTCTCATTACAACGTTACCACCTACCCATCCACCCAGTCGATGGCTCTCTCTTCTCATTACAACGTTACCACCTACCGATCCACCCAGTCGATGGGCTCTCTCTCTCTCATTACAACGTTACCACCTAACGATCCACCCAGTCGATGGTCTCTCTCTCTCATTACAACGTTACCACCTACCGATCCACCCAGTCGATGGTCTCTCTCTCTCTCATTACAACGTTACCACCTACCCACACCCAGTCGATGGGCTCTCTCTCTCATTACAACGTTATCACCTACCGATCCACCCAGTCGATGGACTCTCTCTCTCTCATTACAACGTTACACCTACCGATCCACCAGTCGATGGTCTCTCTCTCTCATTACAACGTTACCACCTACCGATCCACGCAGTCGATGGTCTCTCTCTCTCTCATTACAACGTTACCACCTACCGATCCACCCAGTCGATGGTCTCTCTCTCTCATTACAACATTACCACCTACCGATCCACCAGTCGATGGTCTCTCTCTCTCTCATTACAACGTTACCACCTACCATCCACCCAGTCGATGGGCTCTCTCTCTCATTACAACGTTACCACCTACCGATCCACCCAGTCGATGGCTCTCTCTCTCTCATTACAACGTTACCACCTACCGATCCACCCAGTCGATGGTCTCTCTCTCTCTCATTACAACGTTACCACCTACCGATCCACCCAGTCGATGGGCTCTCTCTCTCATTACAACGTTATCACCTACCGATCCACCCAGTCGATGGGCTCTCTCTCTCTCATTACAACGTTACCACCTACCGATCCACCCAGTCGATGGGCTCTCTCTCTCATTACAATGTTACCACCTACCGATCCACCCAGTCGATGGGCTCTCTCTCTCATTACAACGTTACCACCTACCGATCCACCCAGTCGATGGTCTCTCTCTCTCATTACAACGTTACCACCTACCGATCCACCAGTCGATGGTCTCTCTCTCTCTCATTACACGTTACCACCTACCGATCCACCAGTCGATAGGCTCTCTCTCTCATTACAACGTTACCACCTACCCATCCACCCAGTCGATGGGCTCTCTCTCTCTCATTCAACGTTACCACCTACCCATCCACCCAGTCGATGGTCTCTCTCTCTCATTACAACATTACAACCTACCGATCCACACAGTCGATGGGCTCTCTCTCTCTCATTACAACGTTACCACCTACCCATCCACCCAGTCGATGGGCCTCTCTCTCTCATTACA
>NW_024058135.1:0-66509 GCF_016432855.1 Salvelinus namaycush
CAGCTCAGTTGTATATCTCTTTTAGACTACAGCTCAGTGTGTATCTCTTTTAGACTACAGCTCAGTGTGTATCTTAGACTACAGCTCAGTGTGTATCTCTTTTAGACTACAGCTCAGTGTGTATCTCTAGACTACAGCTCAGTGTGTATCTCTTTTAGACTACAGCTCAGTGTGTATCTCTAGACTACAGCTCAGTGTGTATCTCTAGACTACAGCTCAGTGTGTATCTCTTTTAGACTACAGCTCAGTGTGTATCTCTAGACTACAGCTCAGTGTGTATCTCTTTAGACTACAGCTCAGTGTGTATCTCTAGACTACAGCTCAGTGTGTATCTCTAGACTACAGCTCAGTGTGTATCTCTTTTAGACTACAGCTCAGTGTGTATCTCTTTTAGACTACAGCTCAGTGTGTATATCTTTTAGACTACAGCTCAGTGTGTATCTCTTTTAGACTACAGCTCAGTGTGTATCTTTTAGACTACAGCTCAGTGTGTATCTCTAGACTACAGCCTCAGTGTGTATCTCTTTTAGACTACAGCTCAGTGTGTATCTCTAGACTACAGCTCAGTGTGTATCTCTTTTAGACTACAGCTCAGTGTGTATCTCTAGACTACAGCTCCAGTGTGTATCTCTTTTAGACTACAGCTCAGTGTGTATCTCTAGGACTACAGCTCAGTGTGTATCTCTTTTAGACTACAGCTCAGTGTGTATCTCCTAGACTACAGCTCAGTGTGTATCTCTTTTAGACTACAGCTCAGTGTGTATCTCTAGACTACACCTCAGTGTGTATCTCTTTTAGACTACAGCTCAGTGTGTATCTCTAGACTACAGCTCAGTGTGTATCTCTTTAGACTACAGCTCAGTGTGTATCTCTAGACTACAGCTCAGTGTGTATCTCTTTTAGACTACAGCTCAGTGTGTATCTCTAGACTACAGCTCAGTGTGTATCTCTTTAGACTACAGCTCAGTGTGTATCTCTAGACTACAGCTCTTTAGACTACAGACAGTGTGTATCTCTTTTAGACTACAGCTCAGTGTGTATCTCTTTAGACTACAGCTCAGTGTGTATCTCTAGACCTACAGCTCAGTGTGTATCTCTTTTAGACTACAGCTCAGTGTGTATCTCCTTTAGACTACAGCTCAGTGTGTATCTCTAGACTACAGCTCAGTGTGTATCTCTTTTAGACTACAGCTCAGTGTGTATCTCTAGACTACAGCTCAGTGTGTATCTCTAGACTACAGCTCAGTGTGTATCTCTAGACTACAGCTCAGTGTGTATCTCTTTTAGACTACAGCTCAGTGTGTATCTCTTTTAGACTACAGCTCAGTGTGTATCTCTAGACTACAGCTCAGTGTGTATCTCTAGACTACAGCTCAGTGTGTATCTCTAGACTACAGCTCAGTGTGTGTCTCTTTTAGACTACAGCTCAGTGTGTATCTCTAGACTACAGCTCAGTGTGTATCTCTTTTAGACTACAACTCAGTGTGTATCTCTAGACTACAGCTCAGTTTGTATCTCTTTTAGACTACAGCTCAGTGTGTATCTCTAGACTTACAGCTCAGTGTGTATCTCTAGACTACAGCTCAGTGTGTATCTCTAGACTACAGCTCAGTGTGTATCTCTTTTAGACTACAGCTCAGTGTGTATCTCTAGACTACAACTCAGTGTGTAATCTCTTTTAGACTACAACTCAGTGTGTATCTCTAGACTACAGCTCCGTGTGTATCTCTTTTAGACTACAGCTCAGTGTGTATCTCTAGACTACAGCTCAGTGTGTATCTCTAGACTACAGCTCAGTGTGTATCTCTTTTAGACTACAGCTCAGTGTGTATCTCTAGACTACAGCTCAGTGTGTATCTCTTTTAGACTACAGCTCAGTGTGTATCTCTAGACTACAGCTCAGTGTGTATCTCTAGACTACAGCTCAGTGTGTATCTCTAGACTACAGCTCAGTGTGTATCTCTAGACTACAGCTCAGTGTGTATCTCTTTAGACTACAATTCAGTGTGTATCTCTAGACTACAGCTCAGTGTGTATCTCTAGACTACAGCTCAGTGTGTATCTCTTTTAGACTACAACTCAGTGTGTATCTCTTTTAGACTACAGCTCAGTGTTTATCTCTTTTAGACTACAGCTCAGTGCGTATCTCTTTAGACTAAAGCTCAGTGTGTATCTCTTTTAGACTACAGCTCAGTGTTTATCTCTTTTAGACTACAGCTCAGTGTGTATCTCTAGACTACAGCTCAGTGTGTATCTCTTTTAGACTACAGCTCAGTGTGTATCTCTAGACTACAGCTCAGTGTGTATCTCTTTTAGACTACAGCTCAGTGTGTATCTCTTTTAGACTACAGCTCAGTGTGTATCTCTAGACTACAGCTCAGTGTGTATCTCTTTTAGACTACAGCTCAGTGTGTATCTCTAGACTACAGCTCAGTCTGTATCTCTTTTAGACTACAGCTCAGTCTGTATCTCTTTTAGACTACAGCTCAGTGTGTATCTCTAGACTAGAGCTCAGTGTGTATCTCTAGACTACAGCTCAGTGTGTATCTCTTTTAGACTACAGCTCAGTGTGTATCTCTTTTAGACTACAGCTCAGTGTGTATCTCTTTTAGACTACAGCTCAGTGTGTATCTCTAGACTACAGCTCAGTGTGTATCTCTTTTAGACTACAGCTCAGTGTGTATCTCTAGACTACAGCTCAGTCTGTATCTCTTTTAGACTACAGCTCAGTCTGTATCTCTTTTAGACTACAGCTCAGTGTGTATCTCTAGACTAGAGCTCAGTGTGTATCTCTAGACTACAGCTCAGTGTGTATCTCTTTTAGACTACAGCTCAGTGTGTATCTCTTTTAGACTACAGCTCAGTGTGTATCTCTTTTAGACTACAGCTCAGTGTGTATCTCTAGACTACAGCTCAGTGTATATCTCTTTTAGACTACAGCTCAGTGTGTATCTCTAGACTACAGCTCAGTGTGTATCTCTTTTAGACTACAGCTCAGTGTGTATCTCTAGACTACAGCTCAGTGTGTATCTCTTTTAGACAACAGCTCAGTGTGTATCTCTTTTAGACTACAGCTCAGTGTGTATCTCTAGACTACAGCTCAGTGTGTATCTCTTTTAGACTACAGCTCAGTGTGTATCTCTTTTAGACTACAGCTCAGTGTGTATCTCTAGACTACAGCTCAGTGTGTATCTCTAGACTACAGCTCAGTGTGTATCTCTTTTAGACTACAGCTCAGTGTGTATCTCTAGACTACAGCTCAGTGTGTATCTCTTTTAGACTACAGCTCAGTGTGTATCTCTTTTAGACTACAGCTCAGTGTGTATCTCTTTTAGACTACAGCTCAGTGTGTATCTCTTTTAGACTACAGCTCAGTGTGTATCTCTAGACTACAGCTCAGTCTGTATCTCTTTTAGACTACAGCTCAGTCTGTATCTCTTTTAGACTACAGCTCAGTGTGTATCTCTAGACTAGAGCTCAGTGTGTATCTCTAGACTACAGCTCAGTGTGTATCTCTTTTAGACTACAGCTCAGTGTGTATCTCTTTTAGACTACAGCTCAGTGTGTATCTCTTTTAGACTACAGCTCAGTGTGTATCTCTAGACTACAGCTCAGTGTGTATCTCTTTTAGACTACAGCTCAGTGTGTATCTCTAGACTACAGCTCAGTCTGTATCTCTTTTAGACTACAGCTCAGTCTGTATCTCTTTTAGACTACAGCTCAGTGTGTATCTCTAGACTAGAGCTCAGTGTGTATCTCTAGACTACAGCTCAGTGTGTATCTCTTTTAGACTACAGCTCAGTGTGTATCTCTTTTAGACTACAGCTCAGTGTGTATCTCTTTTAGACTACAGCTCAGTGTGTATCTCTAGACTACAGCTCAGTGTATATCTCTTTTAGACTACAGCTCAGTGTGTATCTCTAGACTACAGCTCAGTGTGTATCTCTTTTAGACTACAGCTCAGTGTGTATCTCTAGACTACAGCTCAGTGTGTATCTCTTTTAGACAACAGCTCAGTGTGTATCTCTTTTAGACTACAGCTCAGTGTGTATCTCTAGACTACAGCTCAGTGTGTATCTCTTTTAGACTACAGCTCAGTGTGTATCTCTTTTAGACTACAGCTCAGTGTGTATCTCTAGACTACAGCTCAGTGTGTATCTCTAGACTACAGCTCAGTGTGTATCTCTTTTAGACTACAGCTCAGTGTGTATCTCTAGACTACAGCTCAGTGTGTATCTCTTTTAGACTACAGCTCAGTGTGTATCTCTTTTAGACTACAGCTCAGTGTGTATCTCTTTTAGACTACAGCTCAGTGTGTATCTCTTTTAGACTACAGCTCAGTGTGTATCTCTAGACTACAGCTCAGTGTATATCTCTTTTAATCTACAGCTCAGTGTGTATCTCTTTTAGACTACAGCTCAGTGTGTATCTCTAGACTACAGCTCAGTGTGTATCTCTAGACTACAGCTCAGTGTGTATCTCTTTTAGACTACAGCTCAGTGTGTATCTCTTTTAGACTACAGCTCAGTGTGTATCTCTAGACTACAGCTCAGTGTGTATCTCTAGACTACAGCTCAGTGTGTATCTCTTTTAGACTACAGCTCAGTGTGTATCTCTAGACTACAGCTCAGTATGTATCTCTTTTAGACTACAGCTCAGTGTGTATCTCTTTTAGACTACAGCTCAGTGTGTATCTCTAGACTACAGCTCAGTGTGTATCTCTAGACTACAGCTCAGTGTGTATCTCTTTTAGACTACAGCTCAGTGTGTATCTCTTTTAGACTACAGCTCAGTGTGTATCTCTAGACTACAGCTCAGTGTGTATCTCTAGACTACAGCTCAGTGTGTATCGCTTTTAGACTACAGCTCAGTGTGTATCTCTTTTAGACTACAGCTCAGTGTGTATCTCTTTTAGACTACAGCTCAGTGTGTATCTCTTTTAGACTACAGCTCAGTGTGTATCTCTTTTAGACTACAGCTCAGTGTGTATCTCTAGACTACAGCTCAGTGTGTATCTCTTTTAGACTACAGCTCAGTGTGTATCTCTTTTAGACTACAGCTCAGTGTGTATCTCTTTTAGACTACAGCTCAGTGTGTATCTCTTTTAGACTACAGCTCAGTGTGTATCTCTTTTAGACTACAGCTCAGTGTGTATCTCTTTTAGACTACAGCTCAGTGTGTATCTCTAGACTACAGCTCAGTGTGTATCTCTTTTAGACTACAGCTCAGTGTGTATCTCTTTTAGACTACAGCTCAGTGTGTATCTCTTTTAGACTACAGCTCAGTGTGTATCTCTAGACTACAGCTCAGTGTGTATCTCTAGACTACAGCTCAGTGTGTATCTCTAGACTACAGCTCAGTGTGTATCTCTTTTAGACTACAGCTCAGTGTGTATCTCTAGACTACAGCTCAGTGTGTATCTCTTTTAGACTACAGCTCAGTGTGTATCTCTAGACTACAGCTCAGTGTGTATCTCTTTTAGACTACAGACAGTGTGTATCTCTTTTAGACTACAGCTCAGTGTGCATCTCTTTTAGACTACAGCTCAGTGTGTATCTCTAGACTACAGCTCAGTGTGTATCTCTTTTAGACTACAGCTCAGTGTGTATCTCTTTTAGACTACAACTCAGTGTGTATCTCTAGACTACAGCTCAGTGTGTATCTCTTTTAGACTACAGCTCAGTGTGTATCTCTAGACTACAGCTCAGTGTGTATCTCTAGACTACAGCTCAGTGTGTATCTCTTTTAGACTACAGCTCAGTGTGTATCTCTAGACTACAGCTCAGTGTGTATCTCTTTTAGACTACAGCTCAGTGTGTATCTCTAGACTACAGCTCAGTGTGTATCTCTAGACTACAGCTCAGTGTGTATCTCTAGACTACAGCTCAGTGTGTATCTCTAGACTACAGCTCAGTGTGTATCTCTAGACTACAGCTCAGTGTGTATCTCTAGACTACAGCTCAGTGTGTATCTCTTTTAGACTACAACTCAGTGTGTATCTCTTTTAGACTACAGCTCAGTGTTTATCTCTTTTAGACTACAGCTCAGTGCGTATCTCTTTTAGACTACAGCTCAGTGTGTATCTCTTTTAGACTACAGCTCAGTGTGTATCTCTTTTAGACTACAGCTCAGTGTGTATCTCTAGACTACAGCTCAGTGTGTATCTCTTTTAGACTACAGCTCAGTGTGTATCTCTAGACTACAGCTCAGTGTGTATCTCTTTTAGACTACAGCTCAGTGTGTATCTCTTTTAGACTACAGCTCAGTGTGTATCTCTAGACTACAGCTCAGTGTGTATCTCTTTTAGACTACAGCTCAGTGTGTATCTCTAGACTACAGCTCAGTGTGTATCTCTTTTAGACTACAGCTCAGTCTGTATCTCTTTTAGACTACAGCTCAGTGTGTATCTCTAGACTACAGCTCAGTGTGTATCTCTAGACTACAGCTCAGTGTGTATCTCTTTTAGACTACAGCTCAGTGTGTATCTCTAGACTACAGCTCAGTGTGTATCTCTAGACTACAGCTCAGTGTGTTTTTTTTTTTAGACTACAGCTCAGTGTGTATCTCTAGACTACAGCTCAGTGTGTATCTCTTTTAGACTACAGCTCAGTGTGTATCTCTAGACTACAGCTCAGTGTGTATCTCTTTTAGACTACAGCTCAGTGTGTATCTCTTTTAGACTACAGCTCAGTGTGTATCTCTTTTAGACTACAGCTCAGTGTGTATCTCTTTTAGACTACAGCTCAGTGTGTATCTCTAGACTACAGCTCAGTGTATATCTCTTTTAATCTACAGCTCAGTGTGTATCTCTTTTAGACTACAGCTCAGTGTGTATCTCTAGACTACAGCTCAGTGTGTATCTCTAGACTACAGCTCAGTGTGTATCTCTTTTAGACTACAGCTCAGTGTGTATCTCTTTTAGACTACAGCTCAGTGTGTATCTCTTGACTACAGCTCAGTGTGTATCTCTAGACTACAGCTCAGTGTGTATCTCTTTTAGACTACAGCTCAGTGTGTATCTCTAGACTACAGCTCAGTGTGTATCTCTTTTAGACTACAGCTCAGTGTGTATCTCTTTTAGACTACAGCTCAGTGTGTATCTCTTTTAGACTACAGCTCAGTGTGTATCTCTAGACTACAGCTCAGTGTGTATCTCTTTTAGACTACAGCTCAGTGTGTATCTCTTTTAGACTACAGCTCAGTGTGTATCTCTAGACTACAGCTCAGTGTGTATCTCTAGACTACAGCTCAGTGTGTATCTCTTTTAGACTACAGCTCAGTGTGTATCTCTTTTAGACTACAGCTCAGTGTGTATCTCTTTTAGACTACAGCTCAGTGTGTATCTCTTTTAGACTACAGCTCAGTGTGTATCTCTTTTAGACTACAGCTCAGTGTGTATCTCTAGACTACAGCTCAGTGTGTATCTCTTTTAGACTACAGCTCAGTGTGTATCTCTTTTAGACTACAGCTCAGTGTGTATCTCTTTTAGACTACAGCTCAGTGTGTATCTCTTTTAGACTACAGCTCAGTGTGTATCTCTAGACTACAGCTCAGTGTATATCTCTTTTAATCTACAGCTCAGTGTGTATCTCTTTTAGACTACAGCTCAGTGTGTATCTCTAGACTACAGCTCAGTGTGTATCTCTAGACTACAGCTCAGTGTGTATCTCTTTTAGACTACAGCTCAGTGTGTATCTCTTTTAGACTACAGCTCAGTGTGTATCTCTAGACTACAGCTCAGTGTGTATCTCTAGACTACAGCTCAGTGTGTATCTCTTTTAGACTACAGCTCAGTGTGTATCTCTAGACTACAGCTCAGTATGTATCTCTTTTAGACTACAGCTCAGTGTGTATCTCTTTTAGACTACAGCTCAGTGTGTATCTCTAGACTACAGCTCAGTGTGTATCTCTAGACTACAGCTCAGTGTGTATCTCTTTTAGACTACAGCTCAGTGTGTATCTCTTTTAGACTACAGCTCAGTGTGTATCTCTAGACTACAGCTCAGTGTGTATCTCTAGACTACAGCTCAGTGTGTATCTCTTTTAGACTACAGCTCAGTGTGTATCTCTTTTAGACTACAGCTCAGTGTGTATCTCTTTTAGACTACAGCTCAGTGTGTATCTCTTTTAGACTACAGCTCAGTGTGTATCTCTTTTAGACTACAGCTCAGTGTGTATCTCTAGACTACAGCTCAGTGTGTATCTCTTTTAGACTACAGCTCAGTGTGTATCTCTAGACTACAGCTCAGTGTGTATCTCTTTTAGACTACAGCTCAGTGTGTATCTCTTTTAGACTACAGCTCAGTGTGTATCTCTTTTAGAATACAGCTCAGTGTGTATCTCTAGACTACAGCTCAGTGTGTATCTCTAGACTACAGCTCAGTGTGTATCTCTTTTAGACTACAGCTCAGTGTGTATCTCTAGACTACAGCTCAGTGTGTATCTCTTTTAGACTACAGCTCAGTGTGTATCTCTAGACTACAGCTCAGTGTGTATCTCTTTTAGACTACAGACAGTGTGTATCTCTTTTAGACTACAACTCAGTGTGTATCTCTTTTAGACTACAGCTCAGTGTGTATCTCTAGACTACAGCTCAGTGTGTATCTCTTTTAGACTACAGCTCAGTGTGTATCTCCTTTAGACTACAGCTCAGTGTGTATCTCTAGACTACAGCTCAGTGTGTATCTCTTTTAGACTACAGCTCAGTGTGTATCTCTAGACTACAGCTCAGTGTGTATCTCTAGACTACAGCTCAGTGTGTATCTCTAGACTACAGCTCAGTGTGTATCTCTTTTAGACTACAGCTCAGTGTGTATCTCTTTTAGACTACAGCTCAGTGTGTATCTCTAGACTACAGCTCAGTGTGTATCTCTAGACTACAGCTCAGTGTGTATCTCTAGACTACAGCTCAGTGTGTATCTCTAGACTACAGCTCAGTGTGTATCTCTACACTACAGCTCAGTGTGTATCTCTTTTAGACTACAGCTCAGTGTGTATCTCTAGACTACAGCTCAGTGTGTATCTCTAGACTACAGCTCAGTGTGTATCTCTAGACTACAGCTCAGTGTGTATCTCTTTTAGACTACAGCTCAGTGTGTATCTCTTTTAGTCTACAGCTCAGTGTGTATCTCTAGACTACAGCTCAGTGTGTATCTCTAGACTACAGCTCAGTGTGTATCTCTAGACTACAGCTCAGTGTATATCTCTAGACTACAGCTCAGTGTGTATCTCTAGACTACAGCCCAGTGTATATCTCTAGACTACAGCTCAGTGTGTATCTCGTTTAGACTACAGCTCAGTGTGTATCTCTTTTAGACTACAGCTCAGTGTGTATCTCTTTTAGACTACAGCTCAGTGTGTATCTCTTTTAGACTACAGCTCAGTGTGTATCTCTTTTAGACTACAGCTCAGTGTGTATCTCTTTTAGACTGCAGCTCAGTGTGTATCTCTTTTAGACTACAGCTCAGTGTGTATCTCTAGACTACAGCTCAGTGTGCATCTCTTTTAGACTACAGCTCAGTGTGTATCTCTTTTAGACTACAGCTCAGTGTGTATCTCTAGACTACAGCTCAGTGTATATCTCTAGACTACAGCTCAGTGTGTATCTCTAGACTACAGCTCAGTGTATGTCTCTAGACTACAGCTCAGTGTGTATCTCTAGACTACAGCTCAGTGTGCATCTCTTTTAGACTACAGCTCAGTGTGTATCTCTAGACTACAGCTCAGTGTGTATCTCTTTTAGACTACAGCTCAGTGTGTATCTCTTTTAGACTACAGCTCAGTGTATATCTCTAGACTACAGCTCAGTGTGTATCTCTAGACTACAGCTCAGTGTGTATCTCTTTTAGACTACAGTTCAGTGTGTATCTCTTTTAGACTACAGCTCAGTGTGTATCTCTAGACTACAGCTCAGTGTGTATCTCTTTTAGACTACAGCTCAGTGTGTATCTCTTTTAGAATACAGCTCAGTGTGTATCATTTTTAGACTACAGCTCAGTGTGTATCTCTTTTAGACTACAGCTCAGTGTGTATCTCTAGACTACAGCTCAGTGTGTATCTCTAGACTACAGCTCAGTGTGTATCTCTTTTAGACTACAGCTCAGTGTGTATCTCTAGACTACAGCTCAGTGTGTATCTCTTTTAGACTACAGCTCAGTGTGTATCTCTAGACTACAGCTCAGTGTGTATCTCTTTTAGACTACAGACAGTGTGTATCTCTTTTAGACTACAGCTCAGTGTTTTTCTCTTTTAGACTACAGCTCAGTGTGTATCTCTAGACTACATCTCAGTGTGTATCTCTTTTAGACTACAGCTCAGTGTGTATCTCTTTTAGTCTACAGCTCAGTGTGTATCTCTAGACTACAGCTCAGTGTGTATCTCTAGACTACAGCTCAGTGTGTATCTCTAGACTACAGCTCAGTGTATATCTCTAGACTACAGCTCAGTGTGTATCTCTAGACTACAGCTCAGTGTATATCTCTAGACTACAGCTCAGTGTGTATCTCTTTTAGACTACAGCTCAGTGTGTATCTCTTTTAGACTACAGCTCAGTGTGTATCTCTTTTAGACTACAGCTCAGTGTGTATCTCTAGACTACAGCTCAGTGTGTATCTCTTTTAGACTACAGCTCAGTGTGTATCTCTTTTAGACTGCAGCTCAGTGTGTATCTCTTTTAGACTACAGCTCAGTGTGTATCTCTAGACTACAGCTCAGTGTGTATCTCTTTTAGACTACAGCTCAGTGTGTATATCTTTTAGACTACAGCTCAGTGTGTATCTCTAGACTACAGCTCAGTGTATATCTCTAGACTACAGCTCAGTGTGTATCTCTAGACTACAGCTCAGTGTATGTCTCTAGACTACAGCTCAGTGTGTATCTCTAGACTACAGCTCAGTGTGTATCTCTTTTAGACTACAGCTCAGTGTGTATCTCTAGACTACAGCTCAGTGTGTATCTCTTTTAGACTACAGCTCAGTGTGTATCTCTTTTAGACTACAGCTCAGTGTATATCTCTAGACTACAGCTCAGTGTGTATCTCTAGACTACAGCTCAGTGTGTATCTCTTTTAGACTACAGTTCAGTGTGTATCTCTTTTAGACTACAGCTCAGTGTGTATCTCTTTTAGACTACAGCTCAGTGTGTATCTCTTTTAGACTACAGCTCAGTGTGTATCTCTAGACTACAGCTCAGTGTGTATCTCTAGACTACAGCTCAGTGTGTATCTCTTTTAGACTACAGCTCAGTGTGTATCTCTAGACTACAGCTCAGTGTGTATCTCTAGACTACAGCTCAGTGTGTATCTAAAAAAAATATTGACCTGGTGACCCATTCAATCACCAGATGCACAGCCAAACAACCGACTCTGTCGTTTTTCTCAACATTTTTTCACAACCTCCTAAAATGACTAGGGGCTTCCCCCATCTCTGGGGCAAAAGTTGAACATAATGCAATTTCTGAGAAGTTTGGAAAAAAAATCAGAACCTTATAAATTGACCAAGGGCTCCCTCCAGTGACTTGGTCTGGTAGTGGGGTTCTCCCTACCCGGTAATAGAGCCCTGGAACCCCATTAAATGCATTTAAAATCCTTTTGAAAATCTGTGCCAATTTGGCCACCCATCTATGGTGTATAATTGTAACATAGTGGATCATATAGCCCATCTATAGTGTATTATTGTAAACGGAAAACGGATGGCACTGTGATAGACTGCATCCAATTTGTAGAGTAAAGTGTTGGAGGCTATTTTATAGATGACATTGCCGAAGTCGAGGATCGGTAGGATGGTCAGTTTTATGAGGGTATGTTTGGCAGCATGAGTAAAGGATGCTTTGTTGCGAAATAGGAAGCCGATTCTAGATTTAATTTTGGATTGGAGATGTTTAATGTGAGTCTGGAAGGAGAGTTTACAGTCTAACCAGACACCCAGGTATTTGTAGTTGTCCACATATTCTAAGTCAGAGCCGTCCAGAGTAATGGTTGAAGAGCATAAATTTAGTTTTACTTGCATTTAAGAGCAATTGGAGGCCACGGAAGGAGAGTTGTATGGCATTGAAGCTCGTCTGGAGGTTAGTTAACACAGTGTCTAAAGAAGGACCAGAAGTATACAGAAGTATAATTGTTTAATTCCTTCAAAACACCAGACTCTCACAGGCTTCATTCATTATAGATGTTTATTCCTTCAGATGGGAAGAAGATGGATACATACAGTAATAGAATTACATTCAGAACATATAATAGTATCTCTATGGTAACAGTGATAGAATTACATTCAGAACATATAATAGTATCTCTATGGTAACAGTGATAGAATTACATTCAGAACATATAATAGTATCTCCATGGTAACAGTGATAGAATTACATTCAGAACATATAATAGTATCTCTATGGTAACAGTGATAGAATTACATTCAGAACATATAATAGTATCTCTATGGTAACAGTGATAGAATTACATTCAGAACATATAATAGTATCTCTATGGTAACAGTGATAGAATTACATTCAGAACATATAATAGTATCTCTATGGTAACAGTTACATTGCAGTCAGAACCTGACAAACTGTTGGCCCATGTATTAACAACAGTAATGTCTTTAGATCATAAATCAATTAAACTTTATTTTCTACAGAATTTCATTCCCTTTCATGTGATTTATAGACATAGCAGTGAAGGTAGAAGTACAGAATTGAAAGCTTTGACTCAGGGCTTGAACCCTGGTCTCGCATGGAAGAATGTATTTTATAGTTGTCTGTGTTGCCACTGGACCAAACTCTGGGACAGGTAATGATCTGTGTCACCTACAAAGAGACACATTTACAATCCTCATCACATTCCAATAACCCTTTCCTGCTAACATCCCCACTTCCTACCTCCCTCTCTCTACTCTTCCCTCTCTCTTTCTGAGAAGAACCTCTTGGACACTGATCTGGGAAAACCTGGACATCCCCACCTGGGTAATGATGCTTCAACATGTCATACAGCTCTGCCAAGGTATGGGAGTTCAATAATTTCTCATTCGGTTCCTCTTGGTTCTCTCCCCAGTGTGCTTCAGCCATCCACTTGTTCTTCTTGTTCAAACAGCAGTAGGCTGTCCACATGAGATCTGGGATGTTCACTCGGTTGTTCAGTTTGTTGTTGTTGCTCTTACTGGGCACCGCTCCAGTCACCACATAGGCCTTGATAACGTTATTATCTAGACACTGCTTCAGGAGAATCTTTCTAACCTTACACTCCATCGTTCTCCAGCTACCTTCATTAAATGTCTTTACTTGAGGAACAGTGTTTGTTAGGGTAAAGGTGGAGCTCTGAATAACAGGTTGGTGAGCAAAAGATTTTGGAAAAATGTGACCTATGTTCACCTTCTTGTTTTTACCATCTTTATCATAATCCTGATTGACAGCCTGGTGTGTGTAAGTGACTTCTTGTGTCTCCAGACTCATAACTGTGTCAACTCCTCCGTCCAGCTGTAGGAACAATGTTCATCATTCGTTCATTAATCATGCAGTTATACTGGACTGACCTGTATATCAGACTTGTACATCAGACCTGTACATCAGACCTGTACATTAGACCTGTACATCAGACCTGTACATTACACTGTCAAACCGCTGAAAGTATTCAGACCCTTTGCCTTTTTCCACATTTTGTTACGTTACAGACTTATTCTAAAATGTATTAAATAGTTTTTTCCCTCATCAATCTACACACAATACCACATAATGATAAAGCAAAACCAGGGTCTGAATACTAATGTAAATATGTTATCTGTTTTTTAATTAGGAAATTATCCCTTTAAGGATCAATACAGAGATGTCATCTTGCTAGACAGACAGTAGTAATTGTCTATTGAAGGTTATTGTTCAACCTTGGCATTAAATGTCGATTTGAAAAGATGATTAAATTACCTGAGGTTCAATCATCCATGTATCTGGTCTTTTCCCGCTCGATCCGACCCCAGTGAAGGTGTAGGCTGAGAACACAGGGATCCTGTTGGTCGTGTCGTAGAGAGTTGCAAACATGTAGGTGTTGTAAACAACATTTTTCTTCGTGTATTCAAACAACTGGCAGATCGGCTTGTAGCGGTTCTGGTCCTGGACTTTCCCACCAACCAAAATACCTGGGAGATTTGGAGTTGTCCCCCCCAGGAAGAACTCTGTGCACTCTGGAACATCACTGAACTTCTTCACTACATAAGAGAAAGCAGGAGGAAGGAGAGAGAGAAGGAGGAGAGTAGAGAGATGATTCAATACCCCCATCATCACCTGAAGACTGTACACCACAGAGACAAAGATGAAGTTACAGAGACCAGTTGGTAGACTGGAGACTGCTGAGCTGAGTCAGGACAGACTGATTTAAATAGTTATTACAGAGACCAGCTGGTAGACTGGAGTGTGCTGAGCTGAGTCAGGACAGACTGATTTAAATAGGTTTTCAGAGACTCCTCCTTCAGATGTCAAAACAGAAAGGGTTGATTTGCAAACACTCCTCTGTATTCTTCCGTGGAAACTGCTGTAACAAATAACATGTGACTCACCTACTGTAGCTTATGGTTCTACTTAAGAATGTGGAACACACAGCCAATAGGGAGGTTTGATTGTCACACCTGTTCCACATACAGAGGAGTTTATCCAACCCTCCTTGTCCAGTCTTGACCACTAATTATACCAGACAGGACTCATCTTCATACAGAGGAGTTTATCCAACCCTCCTTGTCCAGTCTTGACCACTAATTATACCAGACAGGACTCATCTTCATACAGAGGAGTTTATCCAACCCTCCTTGTCCAGTCTTGACCACTAATTATACCAGACAGGACTCATCTTCATACAGAGGAGTTTATCCAACCCTCCTTGTCCAGTCTTGTCCACTAATTATACCAGACAGGACTCATCTTCATACAGAGGAGTTTATCCAACCCTCCTTGTCCAGTCTTGACCACTAATTATACCAGACAGGACTCATCTTCATACAGAGGAGTTTATCCAACCCTCCTTGTCCAGTCTTGACCACTAATTATGCCAGACAGGACTCATTTAAACAACCAAGTACATGTTGATCTGGTCAATGTAATAAACAAACTGAAAAGGAAGTTGACTGCTTACAGGCCGGATGCTCTGTTTACTTCAGACACACCTTCTCCCAGATATCATGACAGAAGAGTTCCTCATTCAGTAAGATAATATTTACTCAGTGACATCCTGAGGCATTGATAGATCATGAGAGAGGAAGAAAAACTCTGTGTACACAGTCACTACATCCAGGTTCAGCATCTAGGAGAACAGAGAGGGTACATTCATTCTGTATTAAACTAACAAGTCAAGGTTCATCTGGGGAATTTGATCATCGGTTGGCCAGACAACCGTCAGGAGAAGGAAGGGAAGGGGGTTAAAAACATTTTAAATGATTTGTCCTGCTAAGATTTAGTTTATGAAATCATGGTCAAACAATGTCAATGTGTTAAAGGTTCACTTTGGGAAAAAACTGAAAAAATAACAGCTTGAAACTGTACAGCTGATCAATGCACCATCATACCCGGTCATTTAATGGATAAATTAGCAGTTCAAATCCTGACTGATCTCTACAGCTTCGATCCAAAAACAAATACCCAAGTCTCCCCATTTCTTTAAAACACTTATTCTAGGAAAAGTCAAAACATGACATTCTCAATGGCAGATTTAGGGCAAATGTTTAATTCAGATGAAGTAAATTAAAATGTCTGTGGTGGTTCTTGTGAAAAGGCCCCGAGGTGTGATCACAGGAAGTGAGTCAGTCCCATGGAATAGGCCTACAGGAGGGGAGTCAGTCCCATGGAATAGACCTACAGGAGGTGAGTCACATTTTATTAGTTACAGCATTTTCCGTAGAAACGTACAGAGGAGTTTATGCAAATCAACCCTTTCTGTTTTGACATCTGAAGTTGGAGTTTCTGAAAACCTATTTAATAAAGCAGTCTGTCCTGACTCAGCTCAACAGTCTCCAGTCTACCAACTGGTCTCTGTAACTTCATCTTTGTCTCTGTGGTGTACAGTCTTCAGGTGATGATGGGGGTATTGAATCATCTCTCTACTCTCCTCCTCCTCTCTTCTCTCTAAACTCCACAGCTGCATTTCATTAAAAATTAATGTGAGTTATGGAACAATGCTTGAAAGTGCAGATTGTTTGAAATATCTGGGACTGAGGATAGATTTTGAATTGTCTTTAGGAAAAGCATATAGATTACATTAGTAAAACAATGAAGTATAAGAATGTGGTTACTATACAGATCTAAGAAATGATTTACTGTGTCTGTTAGAAAGACCTTGGTAACCCAACTCAAATCAAATCTAGTTCTATTGGTCACACGCGCCCGAATACAACAGGTGTAGTGGACCTTACAGTGAAATGCTGAATACAACAGGTGTAGGTAGACCGTACAGTGAAATGCTGAATACAACAGGTGTAGTAAACCTCACAGTGAAATGCTGAATACAACAGGTGTAGTAAACCTTACAGTGAAATGCTGAATACAACAGGTGTAGTAGACCTTACAGTGAAATGCTGAATACAACAGGTGTAGTAGACCTTACAGTGAAATGCTGAATACAACAGGTGTAGGTAGACCTCACAGTGTAATGCTGAATACAACAGGTGTAGGTAGACCTCACAGTGAAATGCTGAATACAACAGGTGCAGTAAACCTTACAGTGAAATGCTGAATACAACAGGTGTAGTAGACCTTACAGTGAAATGCTGAATACAACAGGTGTAGGTAGACCTCACAGTGAAATGCTGAATACAACAGGTGTAGACCTCACAGTGAAATGCTGAATACAACAGGTGTAGGTAGACCTCACAGTGAAATGCTGAATCAACAGGTGTAGGTAGACCTCACAGTGAAATGCTGAATACAACAGGTGTAGTAGACCTTACAGTGAAATGCTGAATACAACAGGTGTAGACCTCACAGTGAAATGCTGAATACAACAGGTGTAGGTAGACCTCACAGTGAAATGCTGAATACAACAGGTGTCATAGACCTTACAGTGAAATGCTGAATACAACAGGTGTCGTAGACCTTACAGTGAAATGCTGAATACAACAGGTGTCGTAGACCTCACAGTGAAATGCTGAATACAACAGGTGTAGTAAACCTTACAGTGAAATGCTGAATACAACAGGTGTAGTAGACCTTACAGTGAAATGCTGAATACAACAGGTGTAGTAGACCTTACAGTGAAATGCTGAATACAACAGGTGTAGTAGACCTCACAGTGAAATGCTGAATACAACAGGTGTAATAGACCTCACAGTGAAATGCTGAATACAACAGGTGTAATAGACCTTACAGTGAAATGCTGAATACAACAGGTGTAGTAGACCTTACAGTGAAATGCTGAATACAACAGGTGTAGTAGACCTTACAGTGAAATGCTGAATACAAAAGGTGTAGTAGACCTTACAGTGAAATGCTGAATACAACAGGTGTAGACCTCACAGTGAAATGCTGAATACAACAGGTGTAGTAGACCTCACAGTGAAATGCAGAATACAACAGGTGTAGTAGACCTCACAGTGAAATGCAGAATACAACAGGTGTAGGTAGACCGTACAGTGAAATGCTGAATACAACAGGTGTAGGTAGACCTCACAGTGAAATGCTGAATACAACAGGTGTAGTAGACCTCACAGTGAAATGCTGAATACAACAGGTGTAGTAGACCTCACAGTGAAATGCTGAATACAACAGGTGTAGTAGACCTTACAGTGAAATGCTGAATACAACAGGTGTAGTAGACCTTACAGTGAAATGCTGAATACAACAGGTGTAGTAGACCTTACAGTGAAATGCTGAATACAACAGGTGTAGTAGACCTTACAGTGAAATGCTGAATACAACAGGTGTAGTAGACCTCACAGTGAAATGCTGAATACAACAGGTGTAGTAGACCTTACAGTGAAATGCTGAATACAACAGGTGTAGTAGACCTCAGTGACATGCTGAATACAACAGGTGTAGTAGACCTTACAGTGAAATGTTTACAAGCCCTTAAACAACAATGCAGTTTTAAAAAAAATACCCCTGAAAAGCAAAAGATAAGATTAACAAATAATTAAAGACAGCAGTAAATAACAAGAGCAGCATAGAAGGGGGACAATGCAAATAGTCTGGGTAGCTATTTGATTAGATGTTCAGGAGTCTTATTGCTTGGGGGTAGAAGCTGTTTAGACGCCTCTTGGACCTAAACTTGGTGCTCCGGTACCGCTTGCCATGTGGTAGCAGAACGAACAGTCTATGACTGGGGTGGCTGGAGTCTTTGACAATTTGTAGGGCCTTCCTCTGACACTGTCTGGCATAGAGGTCCTGGATGGCAGGAAACTTGGGCCGTACGCACAACCCTCTGTTGTGCCTTGCGGTCGGAGGCCAAGTAGTTGCCATACCAGGCAGTGATGCAACCCGTCAGGATGCTCTCGATGGTGCAGCTGTGGAACATTTTGAGGACCTGGGGACCCACGCCAAATATGTTCAGTCTCCTGAGGGGGAATAGGCTTTGTCTTGCCCTCTTCACGACTGTCTTGGTGTGTTTGGACCATGATAGTTTGTTGGTGATGTGAACATCAAGGAACTTGAAGCTCTCAACCTGCTCCACTACAGCCCTGTCGATGAGAATGGGGGATGGCTCGGTCCTCCTTTTCCTATAGTCCACAATCATCTCCTTTGTCTTGATCATGTTGGGGGAGAGGTTGTTGTCCTGGCACCACCCGACCAGGCACCACCCGACCAGGCTCTGAGGGCACTGTGGTGTTGAACGCTGAGCTGTAGTCAACGAACAGCATTCTCACATAGGTGTTCCTTTCATCCAGGTGGGAAAGGGAAGTGTGGAGTGCAATAGAGATTGCATCATCTGTGGATCTGTTGGGGCGGTATGCAAATTGGAGTGGGTCTAGGGTTTCTGGGATAATGGTGTTGATGTGAGCCATGACCAGCCTTTCAAAGCACTTCATTGCTTCAGACGTCGTCATTTAGGCAGTTCTAAGGTTTAAAAAAGCCCAAACTTCCCCCAGGGTAGTAAGAAACGCTTCACTAATTTGCGTGTCATCTTTTGCACTTTTTTGTTCCTGCGCAAGGCCAACCCGATGTCGAGCCGGTCTCAACTAGCAAAAAGCCACTGAAAGAAGTGGTCTCATTTAGATGTTTTGTGTGTCTGTGGAGCAGAAGAAACGTGTGTTAAGAATCAAAAAGATATCGGAGTGGAACGTTTCCTGTTTTCCTATCAAGGAGGGTATTTCTGGGGTGGCGCAATAAATAAAGGAAGAGGATATAACTGAAGAGGATATGTAGAGGATATAACAGAAGAGGATATGTAGAGGATATAACTGAAGAGGATATGTAGAGGATATAACAGAAGAGGATATGTAGAGGATATAACTGAAGAGGATATGTAGAGGATATAACAGAAGAGGATATGTAGAGGATATAACTGAAGAGGATATGTAGAGGATATAACTGAAGAGGATATGTAGAGGATATAACTGAAGAGGATATGTAGAGGATATAACTGAAGAGGATATGTAGAGGATATAACTGAAGAGGATATGTAGAGGATATAACTGAAGAGGATATGTAGAGGATATAACTGAAGAGGATATAACTGAAGAGGATATGTAGAGGATATAACTGAAGAAGATATGTAGAGGATATAACTGAAGAGGATATAACTGAAGAAGATATGTAGAGGATATAACTGAAGAGGATATAACTGTAGAGGATATAACTGAAGAAGATATAACTGAAGAGGATATCTAGAGGATATAACTGAAGAGGATATGTAGAGGATATAACTGAAGAGGATATCTAGAGGCTTTAACTGAAGAGGATATGTAGAGGATATAACTGAAGAGGATATGTAGAGGATATAACTGAAGAGGATATAACTGAAGAGGATATGTAGAGGATATAACTGAAGAGGATATGTAGAGGATATGTAGAGGATATAACTGAAGAAGATATAACTGAAGAGGATATGTAGAGGATATAACTGAAGAAGATAT
The DNA here is from genome assembly GCF_016432855.1 of Salvelinus namaycush. Classification (NCBI taxonomy): domain Eukaryota; kingdom Metazoa; phylum Chordata; class Actinopteri; order Salmoniformes; family Salmonidae; genus Salvelinus; species Salvelinus namaycush. Next base: position 20,031 of record NW_024058135.1, read on the forward strand.
AACTGTAGAGGATATAACTGAAGAAGATATAACTGAAGAGGATATCTAGAGGATATAACTGAAGAGGATATGTAGAGGATATAACTGAAGAGGATATCTAGAGGCTTTAACTGAAGAGGATATGTAGAGGATATAACTGAAGAGGATATGTAGAGGATATAACTGAAGAGGATATAACTGAAGAGGATATGTAGAGGATATAACTGAAGAGGATATGTAGAGGATATGTAGAGGATATAACTGAAGAAGATATAACTGAAGAGGATATAACTGAATAGGATATGTAGAGGATTTAACTGAAGAGGATATGTAGAGGATATAACTGAAGAGGATATAACTGAAGAGGATATGTAGAGGATATAACTGAAGAGGATATGTAGAGGATATAACTGTAGAGGATATGTAGAGGATATGTAGAGGATATAACTGAAGAGGATATGTAGAGGATATAACTGAAGAGGATATGTAGAGGATATAACTGTAGAGGATATGTAGAGGATATAACTGTAGAGGATATAACTGAAGAGGATATGTAGAGGATATAACTGAAGAGGATATGTAGAGGATATGTAGAGGATATAACTGAGGAGGATATGTAGAGGATATAACTGAAGAGGATATAACTGAAGAGGATATGTAGAGGATATAACTGAAGAGGATATGTAGAGGATATAACTGTAGAGGATATATAGAGGATATAACTGTAGAGGATATAACTGAAGAGGATATGTAGAGGATATAACTGAAGAGGATATGTAGAGGATATAACTGAAGCAGATATAACTGAAGAGGATATGAAGAGGATATAACTGAAGAGGATATGTAGAGGATATAACTGAAGACATCGATGGAGTGGTTGGTGCACGTTGATGGACTTGTATGGTGGACAGAGAAAATAAGTTCACTCCATCCATGCTACTGTTCTTCGGTAAATAATCTCTCCCTTCTCATATAAAGTCAGGATTCATGATTTACCCGGTAAGAGCTTTAATGCACAAGCTCCTTCAGTGTCATAAATGTAAAAGATTTGGTCATGTGTCAAGTGTGTGCAGAAGGGAAGAATATCGTACGCCAGATGAAGGGAAATTCTGCAACTGTGGAGGTGAACATGTGGCTCTTGGAGTGCCCTGATAGGCTGAAGGAGAATGAGGTGTCAAGGGTAAGGAGTGAAAATGGGAAGGAAAGAATGGCAGGGAAGAACAATGGTAGTAGAGCCTCCAGGACCAGTGAAGGTTTTTCATCAACCGAGGGATAGTAAAATGCTACATGATAAAATGGTGGACTTTGTATAATTTATTACAATAGTTATAAACTGTACAACACAAGCAGAGAAGAAGTCTAAGAACATTGGAATCATTGTGAATGCAGCTGAACGTTTTTGGGGGTCTTCCTGATTTCCTCGGTGCAAGAAATCCTGTCTGTGAATGTAGCCCCATCACAGGCCCCTGAGCCAGTGTAGGGATGTATTTTGGAGTGGACTGTGATTGAAGACGTATGATGTTTTTTTTAGTTGACGTGTTTTATTTTATATGATATCGTTCTACCTCTTATCCGGAATAGTTTGTTTACGTTTCTTATTTAATACCTCGTCCAGCAGGTGGCGGTAATGCACCTTAACATTGGATGTCAACCGCCGTTAAACTCCATCGAAGAAGAAGACACTTTCCCTTCATCGGATCATTGTTTAAATCACAAGGAGAGTTACAGAGTAAGTATCTTTAATAAGGTTGAATGAAATGGATTGTCATCTTATTGCTACATCTGTGAAGTTGTAAGAAGAACGGAAAAGTGAATTGAAAACATTATACAGTTCTATCTCTGCAGTCATCTACCTATGATACCCGTAGCATTGGTTTGGTATCGGTAACTACCGGTACAATCAGCGGCCACTTGTCTGCATTTTCAATAGTATTTTTACAATCGTAGCTATTTTAATGCATACTATCGCTTATATTCGTGCTTTGTTGTATGGTGTAAGACGTCTGTGAAGTTGTGAAATAGTGTTTACGTGATGCAGGCTACAGTACAGTAACTTTAGCATGCTACTGTACAGTAGTTTATTTTCGGTTCCAGTGTATAACAGTTTTATTCAACATGTATCAGTCATGGATTAGCTAATACATGTATTATGTTATCTAGTTTAATGGTGTGATAATCGGGATATTTGCCTTGCATTTCAATCTACACATGAATATGGGTCTGCAATGTATTGCAATGTTAGGTAGGCTATTCAATTCCCTTGGCATTCTGCAAGCATGAATACTTTACAATAATGGAAGATATGCATTGTGTTAATCTTACTATTTGTCCATGTATTGAATGATACACAGCTTTCCATAAATGCAGTGTGGACTTTTTACAGATGAAACCACTTCCATTATGACACTCCCTTCCTGTATCTGTCATAAAGGCCTATGCATTCTTTGTCCTTTAGTTACACAACTAAATCTAGTATCTGTCACTTACCTTTCATGCTGTAGATCTGCTGTCATGGTGCTGAGAATGCTTAGTACTGTATCTGTCACTTATGTATTCTCTGTATGTATTAGGTATGAACCCTTGGACGTACAGGTACCTCCAGCGCTCCCTCCTGCCTCACGTTCGGCCCCTGTCCCTGGTGATCTACCCCAGGCCCCCTTGTATCCACCCCCAGGCTTCTGAACTTGCCCCAGTGGGGTGAAGACCAGAAGAGGGTGATGTCCTTCCTGCCTCCCTCTCTCTCCCTTAAATGCAGCTGGTGATTCCAGAGAGCCGGCGGGCATCTCTCAACAAGAAGCAGCAGCAGTGGATTTACCAGACGCTGTTTACCAGGATCCTCCTACAGAGCTCACAGTTCATCACTGTCCTTGCCCTGGTGGGGTGAAGACCAGAAGAGGGTGATGTCCTTCCTGTCTCCAAGTTCTGCCTCAGAATGTGCTGGGGTGAGTTTTTCCATAATAAATGAGCAGCTTAGAAATGGTCATTTAATATTTTCTTCTCTCATGATCTATCAATGCCTCAGGATGCCACTGGGTAAACATTATCTAACTGATTAACTTTTCTGTGATGATATGTGGAATAAGATATGTCTGAAGTAAACAGAGGAACTGGCCTAGAGTTAGTCCTGTCTGGTATAATTAGTGGTCAAGACTGGACAAGGAGGGTTAGATAAACTCCTCTGTATGAAGATGAGTCCTGTCTGGTATAATTAGTGGTCAAGACTGGACAAGGAGGGTTCGATAAACTCCTCTCTGTATGTAGATGAGTCCTGTCTGGTATAATTAGTGGTCAAGACTGGACAAGGAGGGTTGGATAAACTCCTCTCTATGAAGATGAGTCCTGTCTGGTATAATTAGTGGTCAAGACTGGACAAGGAGGGTTGGATAAACTCCTCTGTATGTGGAACAGGTGTGACTATTTATCATGTGTAACAATCAAACCTCCCTATTGGCTGTGTGTTCCACATTCTAAAGTAGAACCATCATTTTACTGGCTGAAATATTGTCCAGAAATGACCTCATTGGACAGAAAGGGGAACTCCTCCCCACACGCATGTTGAACAAATATAATGTTTCCCTGAAACAAAGGATTCCTGTAGTTTCATGAAATAAGAAATTGATTCATAGTGTCCTTTGTCTGGGGTGATGTGAGTTTCCTTCAACAATCAGTGTTCCAGATAGATGACACAGGAACCTTGGTATAAAACTCTTTAGTAATAAAATGTCATTGCAGACAGAGACTCACATCCAGAATACCTCAGTAGTCTATAGTAAAGATCTGTGTGGTAAAACAAGAGACAACGCTCTTTATACCAGGTGGTGTGGACAACAACTTTATACCAGGTGGTGTGGACAACAACTTTATACCAGGTGGTGTGGACAACAACTTTATACCAGGTGGTGTGGACAACAACTTTATACCAGGTGGTGTGGACAACAACTTTATACCAGGTGGTGTGGACAACACTCTTTATACCAGGTGGTGTGGACAACAACTTTATACCAGGTGGTGTGGACAACAACTTTATACCAGGTGGTGTGGACAACACTCTTTATACCAGGTGGTGTGGACAACACTCTTTATACCAGGTGGTGTGGACAACAACTTTATACCAGGTGGTGTGGACAACACTCTTTATACCAGGTGGTGTGGACAACAACTTTATACCAGGTGGTGTGGACAACAACTTTATACCAGGTGGTGTGGACAACAACTTTATACCAGGTGGTGTGGACAACAACTTTATACCAGGTGGTGTGGACAACAACTTTATACCAGGTGGTGTGGACAACACTCTTTATACCAGGTGGTGTGGACAACAACTTTATACCAGGTGGTGTGGACAACAACTTTATACCAGGTGGTGTGGACAACACTCTTTATACCAGGTGGTGTGGACAACAACTTTATACCAGGTGGTGTGGACAACCTATGTCAAATGCATACGTCAATCATACCTTAACATTGTGGCATTGGATTAGATACAAGGTATCTAAGATGAGAAAAGCATGTCAAGACTGTGGTTTGTCACTCTGCTATGAGCCATCAACCACACCTGTGTGGTCTCAGGCTCTTTGCTACTTTCAGAACATCTTGGCCTTGCGGCTGAGTGACTATCAGCAGGAGCAGACAGTTCTCAGCCTGAGAACTAACGTAGTACATCTCCATCACCCAGTACTTTTACATCGTTGCACATTGCAAGCACACAAAGGTTATCACATACAGTGGGGAGAACAAGTATTTGATACACTGCCGATTTTGCAGGTTTTCCTACTTACAAAGCATGTAGAGGTCTGTAATTTTTATCATAGGTACACTTCAACTGTGAGAGACGGAATCTAAATCCAGAAAATCACATTGTATGATTTTTAAGTAATTAATTAGCATTTTATTAATCATGGCATTGGTGTAGCCCCACCTCCGACCCCCAGGGTAACCCCCAACAATAGTATTTCATACAAGACCAACATTTAAGGCAACATTTGATGTGAACACTTAGCAAATAAACGTCCACACCTTTACAGGAAGTAAAACTGTGTGACCTGCTTCAGCTGTTTAACATTTGTATGTAGGTGAAGAAGTTAAACATGTTTTACTTAAGTGAAGCAGTCACTTTAAATATTATCCATGAAGGTAGGGTAGACTGGGGAACAAAGTAACACAGGGTCAGTTGTAACAGATAAATTAGTCCAATTAGAAACCAGGTAGAAAGCTCTTATTCAATGTGATAATGGTTGGTTAGTGTCTCTACTAGGGCTGGGCGGTATACTGTATTTTACTATATACCAGTGTTGATACAAGGACCGGTTTGAGTTTTTACTTTACTTTCTAGAACGGTATTTGAATGTTTGGTTTGTTAAATGTGATACGCTGTGTGTAACGTCCATTTTTATAGTTTACTCTGCTACTTGAGCCATCCCTCTCCGCTCTCTTGGACAACTTTTATTAATCAAAAACATTAAATACCGTCAAAAATGTGAAAAATATAATATGATCTTTTGGCCATATCGCCCAGCTCTAGTCGCTACATGACCAAGAGGTTTTGTTTAAATCCATTGATTACTTTTAGTTTTATTGAAGTTTTTTCTTCAATAAAAAAGGTTTTTGAGTCCCTAAAGTAAATATACTTGCTGCTTCTCTTTTTGTTAAATTATTGACCTGTGGAACATTCACCTACTGGGTCAATTGTAACATTTAATTCCCACCACTTGGTTGAATTGTAAATGACTGGTACGTCCTAGGAACATACTTAGTGTGTAATGGTAGCTCAGATATGTTGTTTGTATAAAAATATGATCAATCCAACTTAAATAATATTTTCATAATAAACTAAAGTCTAAAAGTGTTAGTTTGTTCCCCAGTCTCCTCTACTCTTACTGAGAAAAGGCCTCAACTGAAGAATCTACAGCTGCTGAGTCTGAGGTGTTAAACAGTCCAGTGCTGCTCTGACCACAGTGTTGTTAGGAACCACATTTTCTAACTCTACATACACAGCCTTGTGTCAACTCTTACTGTGAACTACTTCAGTTACTGGAAATAAACTCAGCAGTGGTCAGACCACAGAATATGCTGTTAGGTTCTATTACTAGAGTGACAACTTGAACCAAACTAAGTTTATTCTTCCCAGAGGGTCAAACCAGCTGCATTAGACACAGACATGGTTTCCCCTGGGGTAGTATACAGTCTGGGCCAAATGTTTGGGGAATGACACAAATATTAATTTCCACAAGGTTTGCTGCTTCAGTCTCTTTAGATATTTTTGTCAGATGTTACTATGGAATAATGAAGAATAATTACAAGCATTTCATAAGTGTCAAAGGCTTTTATTGACAATTACATGAAGTTGATGCAAAGAGACAATATTTGCAGTGTTGACCCTTCTTTTTCAAGACCTCTGCAATCTGCCCTGACATGCTGTCAATTAACTTCTGGCCCACATCCTGACTGATGGCAGTTTATTATTGGATAATCAATGCTTGGAGTTTGTCAGAATTTGTGGGTTTTTGTTTGTCCACCCGCCTCTTGAGGATTGACCACAAATTCTTAGTGGGATTAAGGTCTGGGGAGTTTCCTGGCCATGGACCCAAAATATCGATGTTTTGTTCCCCGAGCCACTCAGTTATCACTTTTGCCTTATGGCAAGGTGCTCCATCATGCTGGAAAAGGCATTGTTCATCACCAAACTGTTCCTGGATGGTTGGGAGAAGTTGCTATCGGAGGATGTGTTTGTACCATTCTTTATTCATGGCTGTGTTCTTAGGCAAAATTGTGAGTGAGTCCTCTCCCTTGGCTGAGAAGCAACCCCACACATGAATGGTCTCAGGATGCTTTACTGTTGGCATGACACAGGACTGATGGTAGCGCTCACCTTGTCTTCTCCAGACAAGCTTTTGTCCGGATTCCCCAAACAATCGGAAAGGGGATTCATCAGAGAAAATTACTTTACCCCAGTCCTCAGCAGTCCAATCCCTGTACCTTTTTCAGAATATCAGTCTGTCCCCGATGTTTTTCCAGTCTGTCCTCCAAAAGTCTTCGCTTCACTGCGCGTGCAGATGCACTCACACCTGCCTGCTGCCATTCCTGAGCAAGCTCTGTACTGGTGGTGCCCCGATCCCGCAGCTGAATCAACTTTAGAAGATGGTCCTGGCGCTTGCTGGACTTTCTTGGGCGCCCTGAAGCCTATTTCACAACAATTGAACCGCTCTCCTTGAAGTTCTTGATGATCCGATAAATGGTTGATTTAGGTGCAATCTTACTGGCAGCAATATCTGTCACGTTCGTCGTCCTCCTCATCTAAGGATGAGTAGTAAGAAGGATCGGAGGACCAATGCGCAGCGTGATATGAATACATCGTTACTTTTATTAACGAATAACACTGAATAAACTTACAAAACAATAAACGGACAAACGAACGAAAACGCAACAGTCCCGTATGGTGACATACAAAAAGACACAGACACAGGAACAATCACCCACAACCCACAATACAAAACAGGCTACCTAAATATAGAGACAACGACTAACACCTGCCTCTGATTGAGAACCATATCAGGCCAAACACAGAAACAGACAAACTAGACATACAACATAGAATGCCCACTCAGATCACACCCTGACCAAACAAAACATAGAAACATACAAAGCAAACTATGGTCAGGGCGTGACAATATCCTTGCCTGTGAAGCCCTTTTTGTGCAAAGCAATGATGACGGCACGTGTTTCCTTGCAGGTAACCATGGTTGACAGAGGAAGAACAATGATTCCAAGCACCACCCTCCTTTTGAATCTTCGTCTGTTATTCGAACTCAATCAGCATGACAGAGTGATCTCCAGCCTTGTCCTCGTCAACACTCACACCTATGTTAATGAGAGAATCACTGACATGATGTCAGCTGGTCCTTTTGTGACAGGGCTGAAATGCAGTGTAAATGTTTTTGGAGGAATCAGTTCGTTTGAATGGCAAAGAGGGACTTTGCAAATAATTGCAATTCATCTGATCACTCTTCATAACATTCTGGAGTATATGCAAATTGCCATCATACAAGCTGAGGCAGCAGACTTTGTGACAATTAATATTTGTGTCATTCTCAAAACCTTTGGCCACGACTGTATACCCCATTCTGGGTGGAGTCTCCTCCTCATCACTAAACATTACATCATTATTTCTAGGCAGGGATCTGAGTGATATGAGCCTTAAACGGTTCCTCCCCTTATCAGTACTGCCTCATGTGACCATGTTTCCCTGCATTCAGCCCCTCCCAAGCTTCATTATGGCTCCCCTCATGCCTCCATTATACCTAATGATTCCTAATAATTACAGCTCAGAAACCAAACCTACACCAACATAAACACCAATAAATGAAACATCCATTATTGCCATCTTCTGGTTTCCATTAAATGTGTTAGAGGCCAAATCAGAGGTGGAAATGTGATTGACATTTGATAGCTTCCTCCGTTTCATTCAGTTGGACACATCTTCCTCCGTTTCATTCAGTTGGACACATCTTCCTCCGTTTCATTCAGTTGGACACATCTTCCTCCGTTTCATTCAGTTGTAATCATATCTGTAATGTATGTGAGGCCTTTAAGACCTCATACTAAATATGTTGACTTGCTGGTCAAGGGAAATGCAAGTTTACTTCTTTGAGTTGTTGAGTCAGAGGCGCTAAGCCTTGTGAGATATTAATGAATGTGAACTCAGCAACCGTAATTCCAGAACAGTCCCACTGTTGTAATAGTATGATGTGTAACTTCTGACAGACTCTATGCTGAGTAAAGTCATGTTTTTATCCTAAAACTTTTTTCTACCAGAACCAAAGTGTTCCCAGAACTATAGACTTGTGTGATTAAGTTCTGGGTCCATACGTGTTAGAAACTACAGTAGGTGAGACACATGTTATTTGTGACAGCAGTGTCCATGGAAACAGAGGAGTTTATGCAAATCAACCCTTTCTGTCTTGACATCTGAAGGAGGAGTCTCTGAAAACCTATTTAAATCAGTCTGTCCTGACTCAGCTCAACAGTCTCCAGTCTACCAACTGGTCTCTGTTATAACTATTTAAAGCAGTCTGTCCTGACTCAGCTCAGCAGTCTCCAGTCTACCAACTGGTCTCTGAAATAACTATTTAAAGCAGTCTGTCCTGACTCAGATCAGCATTCTCCAGTCTACCAGCTGGTCTCTGTGGTGTACAGTCTTCAGGTGATGATGGGGATATTGAATCATCTCTCTACTCTCCTCCTTCTCTCTCTCCTTCCTCCTGCTCTCTCTCATGTAGTGGAGAAGTTCAGTGATGTTCCACAGTCAGAGTTTCTTCCTGAAGGGGACAACTCCAAATCTCCCAGGTATTTTGGTTGATGGGAAAGTCCAGGACCAGAACCGCTACAAGCCGATCTGCCAGTTGTTTAAATACAAGAAGAAAACGGAAGTTAAAAACATCTACAGGTTTGCAACTCTCTACGACACGACCAACAGGATCCCTGTGTTCTCAGCCTACAACTTCACTGGTCCTCCTACAGACCGCAGACCAAATCAACGTTGGATGATCGAGCCCCAGGTAGGACTAATGTTTGTCATATAACATAACATGTGTATTTGTTTACTGGTATATATCACAGACAGTTATGTTACCTAGTCAGTCCTGGATGATAGAGCCCCAGGTAGGACTAATGTTTGTCATATAACATAATATGTGTATTTGTTTACTGGTATATATCACAGACAGTTATGTTACCTAGTCAGTCCTGGATGATAAAGCCCCAGGTAGGACTAATCTCTATTCATTAAACATGTGTATTTGATTACTGGTATATATCATGTATATATGTATCTTTGTTGCAACCACTTTCAGCTTAAGTCTGGATTGTGAAATAGTGATTTTTTTTAAATGTATGAATTTTTATAATAGTTTGATGTCGGACTGATGTTTCTGCAGCTTGAAGATAAACATTACACACGTGACATGATGGTGGCAGGTAGACGTCTAAGAGTCGAGCACCAGGCTACGAACGCAGACTACAAGGTAAAGATAAAGGGCATGCATCTGGACAGAGGTCACCTATTCCCATGTTCGTATGCTGATGATGATACCATGAGGTCCACTTTCACCCTGACAAACGCCGTTCCACAGGAAAGAGGCTTCAACCGAGGCAGATGGAGTAAAATTGAGTGCAAAGTCAGAGAATATCTTGTGAAGAACTGTAAGGAAGCTGAAGACCAGATTAAAGCCTATGTGGTGACTGGAGCAGTGCCCAGCAACAACAAACTGAACAAACGAGTGAACATCCCGGATCTTCTGTGGACAGCCTACTGCTGTAAAAACAAACTGGGACAGTGGGTGGCCGGAGCATACTGGGGGAAGAACGTAAAGGGGGAAACAGTGAATTCGAATACCTTGGGAGAACTAGAAAAAGAATTGACGAATTTCTACAAGGACTTCAAGGTATTCCCATATTATTGCCCAAGAAAAGCTATTCAAAGTGTAGAACAGGATGAGACAGGGAGGAACAGAGAGAGAGTATTAGAGGGTGGGGCGGGGCAAAAGAGGAGCGGGAAAGGGAGCAGAGAGAGGAGCATGAAGATGGCGAGAAGAACAGGGGATGAGTTAAAGGAATGTGATGAGGAGGATGGATGTGATTGTGACTGTGATGAAAAATTATGAGTTTTGTCCAGTGGTAATTCCCACAACTATTGAGTACACATCCCCTAAGTTGATAAGGGTATAAGGGTTATAAGTGTTAAGTAATAATGGTTATAAGGGGTAAGTAATAAGTGTTATAAGCCATGGTTAAAATGGTTATAATAAGGGTTATAATGGTTATAATAAGGGTTATAATGGTTATAATAAGGGTTATAATGGTTATAATAAGGGTTATAATGGTTATAATAAGGGTTATAATGGTTATAATAAGGGTTATAATGGTTATAATAAGGGTTATAATGGTTATAATTAAACAAGTTTAAGGGTTATAAACATTAAAGACCAGCTCTGTTACTTTGGCGACTAAGAAAGTATATTTTAAACCTCCCACTTTGTGCTTGATGTATCAATGTGTTGTTCAAACATATAGAATCTATGAGCAGAATTACTGTTTCCCTACATTTCACCCCCCCCTAGCAAATTGAGTCTTAGCCAATGAGCATCAGCCCCTCACATGTGAGTGAAAACTAGTGTGGTGGCAGAATTTGTGTTGAACTGTTGTAACTTCTCAAGGGACATGTTCTGTGTTGGACTGTGATGCCTTTCATAGAGTCCTGGTGTGTCTGGACCTTAAACACAAGGCCATTGTGTTCTGGAACTGTTGCTGGTATAAATAACTGTAACAATCTGATGGTATTATCACCTCCCACTATATAAGGGACATGGAACCATTTACTCAGGGGGTTCTTCCCTGTGTTCCTGTGTTCCTATTTCTATTCTATTAGGAGGTATTGGTTTACCTATAATCACCTGAAATATACTGTTGGACCAGTATATTAGGAGGGATTGGTTTACCTATAATCACCTGAAATATACTGTTGGACCAGTATATTAGGAGGGATTGGTTTACCTATAATCACCTGAAATATACTGTTGGACCAGTATATTAGGAGGGATTGGTTTACCTATAATCACCTGAAATATACTGTTGGACCAGTATATTAGGAGGGATTGGTTTACCTATAATCACCTGAAATATACTGTTGGACCAGTATATTAGGAGGGATTGGTTTACCTATAATCACCTGAAATATACTGTTGGACCAGTATATTAGGAGGGATTGGTTTACCTATAATCACCTGAAATATACTGTTGGACCAGTATATTAGGAGGGATTGGTTTACCTATAATCACCTGAAATATACTGTTGGACCAGTATATTAGGAGGGATTGGTTTACCTATAATCACCTGAAATATACTGTTGGACCAGTATATTAGGAGGGATTGGTTTACCTATAATCACCTGAAATATACTGTTGGACCAGTATATTAGGAGGGATTGGTTTACCTATAATCACCTGAAATATACTGTTGGACCAGAATATTAGGAGGGATTGGTTTACCTATAATCACCTGAAATATACTGTTGGACCAGTATATTAGGAGGGATTGGTTTACCTATAATCACCTGAAATATACTGTTGGACCAGTATATTAGGAGGGATTGGTTTACCTATAATCACCTGAAATATACTGTTGGACCAGTATATTAGGAGGGATTGGTTTACCTATAATCACCTGAAATATACTGTTGGACCAGTATATTAGGAGGGATTGGTTTAAATATAATCACCTGAAATATACTGTTGGACCAGTATATTAGGAGGGATTGGTTTACCTATAATCACCTGAAATATACTGTTGGACCAGTATATTAGGAGGGATTGGTTTACCTATAATCACCTGAAATATACTGTTGGACCAGAATATTAGCAGGAATTGGATAGCCTACATTTGAATACTGCAGGTAGGAAGTGGATAGCCTGCAGGTAGGAAGTGGATAGCCTGTAAGCAGGAAGTGGATAGCCTGGAAGCAGCAATTGGATAGCCTACAGTATTATAATACTGTATAGATAATCAGTTTGCAAACACAAGGGTTACCAAGTTGTATGTGTGTATAATGGGTTATTAGAGACGTGATGTCATTATACGGGTCTAAGAAGACTATTAGATAATACGGGTCTAAGAAGACTATTAGATAATACGGGTCTAAGAAGACTATTAGACAATACGGGTCTAAGAAGACTATTAGATAATACGGGTCTAAGAAGACTGTTAGATAATACGGGTCTAAGAAGACTATTAGATAATACGGGTCTAAGAAGACTATTAGATAATACGGGTCTAAGAAGACTATTAGATAATACGGGTCAGAGGAACTCTGCCTAGAAGTTCAGCATCCCAGAGTCGCCTCTTCACTGTTGACGTTGAGACTGGACAGAGGAACTCTGCCTAGAAGTTCAGCATCCCAGAGTCGCCTCTTCACTGTTGACGTTGAGACTGGTGTTTTGCAGGCACTATTTAACAAAGCTGCCAGTTGATGACTTGTGAGGCATCTGTTTCTCAAACTAGACACTAATGTACTTGTCGTCTTGCTCAGTTGTGCACCGGGGCCTCCCATTCCTCTTTCTATTCTGGTTAGAGCCAGTTTGCGCTGTTCTGCGAAGGGAGTAGTACACAGCATTGTACAGTTTCTTGGCAATTTCTCGCATTGAATCACCTTCATGTCTCAGAACAAGAATAGACTGGCGAGTTTCAGATTAAAGTTCTTTGTTTCTGGCCATTTTTAGCCTGTAATCAAACCCACAAATGCTGATGCTCCAGATACTCAACTAGTCTAAAGAAGGCCAGTTTTATTGCTTCTTTAATCAGATCAACAGTTTTCAGCTGTGCTAACATCATTACAAAAGGGTTTTCTAATGACCAATTAGCCTTTTAAAATAATAGACTTGGATTAGGTAACACAACGTGCCATCGGGAAACAGAGGAGTGATGGTTGCTGATAATGGGCCTCTGTACACCTATGCAGATATTCCATAAACAAATCAGCTGTTTCCAGCTACAATAGTCATTTAAAACATTAACAATGTCTACACTGTATTTCTGATAAATTTGTGGTTATTTTAATGGACAAATTTTTTTGCTTTTCTTTAAAAAACAAGGAGATTTCTAAGTGACCCCAGACGTTTGAATGGTAGTGTACATGGAGACTAGTGAAAGTAACAAAGACAGTGATGAAGACAAGTGGAAAGATTCATGGTCCTTGCGGTCTATCAGTTGAGGTCAAATGTAATGAGTGTCGACAGTAGATGACTGGAAACGTGTTATTAGTTGCTTTCAGCTAGCAGTCTAATAAGGAAATATGTTATTAGTTGCTTTCAGCTAGCAGTCTAATAAGGAAATATGTTATTAGTTGCTTTCAGCTAGCAGTCTAATAATGAAATATGTTATTAGTTGCTTTCAGCTAGCAGTCTAATAATGAAATGTGTTATTAGTTGCTTTCAGCTAGCAGTCTAATAATGAAATGTGTTATTAGTTGCTTTCAGCTAGCAGTCTAATAAGGAAATGTGTTATTAGTTGCTTTCAGCTAGCAGTCTAATAATGAAATATGTTATTAGTTGCTTTCAGCTAGCAGTCTAATAAGGAAATATGTTATTAGTTGCTTTCAGCTAGCAGTCTAATAATGAAATGTGTTATTAGTTGCTTTCAGCTAGCAGTCTAATAAGGAAATATGTTATTAGTTGCTTTCAGCTAGCAGTCTAATAATGAAATATGTTATTAGTTGCTTTCAGCTAGCAGTCTAATAATGAAATGTGTTATTAGTTGCTTTCAGCTAGCAGTCTAATAATGAAATATGTTATTAGTTGCTTTCAGCTAGCAGTCTAATAATGAAATATGATATTAGTTGCTTTCAGCTAGCAGTCTAATAATGAAATATGTTATTAGTTGCTTTCAGCTAGCAGTCTAATAATGAAATGTGTTATTAGTTGCTTTCAGCTAGCAGTCTAATAAGGAAATATGTTATTAGTTGCTTTCAGCTAGCAGTCTAATAATGAAATATGTTATTAGTTGCTTTCAGCTAGCAGTCTAATAATGAAATATGTTATTAGTTGCTTTCAGCTAGCAGTCTAATAAGGACATATGTTATTAGTTGCTTTCAGCTAGCAGTCTAATAAGGAAATATGTTATTAGTTGCTTTCAGCTAGCAGTCTAATAAGGAAATATGTTATTAGTTGCTTTCAGCTAGCAGTCTAAAAATGAAATATGTTATTAGTTGCTTTCAGCTAGCAGTCTAATAAGGAAATATGTTATTAGTTGCTTTCAGCTAGCAGTCTAATAAGGAAATATGTTATTAGTTGCTTTCAGCTAGCAGTCTAATAATGAAATATGTTATTAGTTGCTTTCAGCTAGCAGTCTAATAAGGAAATATGTTATTAGTTGCTTTCAGCTAGCAGTCTAATAAGGAAATATGTTATTAGTTGCTTTCAGCTAGCAGTCTAATAATGAAATATGTTATTAGTTGCTTTCAGCTAGCAGTCTAATAAGGAAATATGTTATTAGTTGCTTTCAGCTAGCAGTCTAATAATGAAATATGTTATTAGTTGCTTTCAGCTAGCAGTCTAATAAGGACATATGTTATTAGTTGCTTTCAGCTAGCAGTCTAATAAGGAAATATGTTATTAGTTGCTTTCAGCTAGCAGTCTAATAAGGAAATATGTTATTAGTTGCTTTCAGCTAGCAGTCTAAAAATGAAATATGTTATTAGTTGCTTTCAGCTAGCAGTCTAATAAGGAAATATGTTATTAGTTGCTTTCAGCTAGCAGTCTAATAAGGAAATATGTTATTAGTTGCTTTCAGCTAGCAGTCTAATAATGAAATATGTTATTAGTTGCTTTCAGCTAGCAGTCTAATAAGGAAATATGTTATTAGTTGCTTTCAGCTAGCAGTCTAATAAGGAAATATGTTATTAGTTGCTTTCAGCTAGCAGTCTAATAATGAAATATGTTATTAGTTGCTTTCAGCTAGCAGTCTAATAAGGAAATATGTTATTAGTTGCTTTCAGCTGGCAGTCTAATAATGAAATATGTTATTAGTTGCTTTCAGCTAGCAGTCTAATAATGAAATGTGTTATTAGTTGCTTTCAGCTAGCAGTCTAATAATGAAATATGATATTAGTTGCTTTCAGCTAGCAGTCTAATAATGAAATATGTTATTAGTTGCTTTCAGCTAGCAGTATAATAAGGAAATATGTTATTAGTTGCTTTCAGCTAGCAGTCTAATAAGGAAATATGTTATTAGTTGCTTTCAGCTAGCAGTCTAATAAGGAAATATGTCATTAGTTGCTTTCAGCTAGCAGTATAATAAGGAAATATGTCATTAGTTGCTTTCAGCTAGCAGTCTAATAAGGAAATATGTTATTAGTTGCTTTCAGCTAGCAGTCTAATAAGGAAATATGTTATTAGTTGCTTTCAGCTAGCAGTCTAATAATGAAATATGTTATTAGTTGCTTTCAGCTAGCAGTCTAATAAGGAAATATGTCATTAGTTGCTTTCAGCTAGCAGTATAATAATGAAATATGTTATTAGTTGCTTTCAGCTAGCAGTCTAATAAGGAAATATGTTATTAGTTGCTTTCAGCTAGCAGTCTAATAAGGAAATATGTTATTAGTTGCTTTCAGCTAGCAGTCTAATAAGGAAATATGTTATTAGTTGCTTTCAGCTAGCAGTCTAATAAGGAAATATGGGAGTCATTTGAAGAAGCTAATGTTTAAATACAAGGTTACATGATGATCAGAGGGATTGAGCCTGGGGACTGATATGAAATGAGATGCTGCCATCTGGTGTTTGGGTTAAAGATAAGCTTGCTGTGGACCCATTGATAAGCCACCAGTGAAAGTGAGTGGTATTCACTGCACTCAGGCTGTAAAGGACACATTGATAAGCCACCAGTGAAAGTGAGTGGTATTCATTGAACTCAGGCTGTAAAGGACACATTGATAAGCCACCAGTGAAAGTGAGTGGTATTCACTGAACTCAGGCTGTAAAGGACACATTGATAAGCCACCAGTGAAAGTGAGTGGTATTCATTGAACTCAGGCTGTAAAGGACACATTGATAAGCCACCAGTGAAAGTGAGTGGTATTCACTGTATTCAGGCTGTAAAGGACACATTGATAAGCCACCAGGGAAAGTGAGTGGTATTCACTGTATTCAGGCTGTAAAGGACACATTGATAAGCCACCAGGGAAAGTGAGTGGTATTCACTGTATTCAGGCTGTAAAGGACACATTGATAAGCCACCAGGGAAAGTGAGTGGTATTCACTGTATTCAGGCTGTAAAGGACACATTGATAAGCCACCAGTGAAAGTGAGTGGTATTCACTGTATTCAGGCTGTAAAGGACACATTGATAAGCCACCAGGGAAAGTGAGTGGTATTCACTGTATTCAGGCTGTAAAGGACACATTGATAAGCCACCAGTGAAAGTGAGTGGTATTCACTGTATTCAGGCTGTAAAGGACCCATTGATAAGCCACCAGGGAAAGTGAGTGGTATTCACTGTATTCAGGCTGTAAAGGACACATTGATAAGCCACCAGTGAAAGTGAGTGGTATTCACTGAACTCAGGCTGTAAAGGACACAGTGGGAACATTTGGAACAGAGGTATGAATAATTGAATAAGATACGTTTTTGACGATTACCAACTACTATGTCTTAATTTCGATAGTGTGAATAACACCAGTGACTTAAGGATGAAGGTAATGTCATCTAAAACAATAACCTGTTTCCAGGACGTGGAACACTGTCCAAAATGTAAACAGATCCCAGTAAACGTTCTGAGGACCAGGACTATAAAAAAAGGAACAAGCTGATAAGCCAGCAGCAACTTTTTGAAAGACCGAGTGGATTTGTTAAGTGACTAAGATAGCGTAGAACAGTATTGAGAACAGCATATACATATGAGATGAGTAATTCCAGATATATGTAAACATTATTAAAGTGGCCAGTGATTCATAATCTATGTCTATTGGCAGCAGCCTCTAATGTGCTAGTGATGGCTGTTTAACAGTCTGATGGCCTTGAGATAGAAGCTGTTTTTCAGTCTCTTGGTCCCAGCTTGATGCACCTGTACTGACCTCGCCTTCTGGATGGTAGCGGGGTGAAGAGGCAGTGGCTCGGGTGGTTGATGTTTTGTTGACGTTGGGTGAGAGGTTGTTTCCCAGGCATCACACTCCCAGAGCCCTCACCTCCTCCCTGTAGGCTGTCTCGTCATCGTTGGTAATCAAGCCTACTACACTTGTGTCATCTGCAAACTTGATGATTGAGTTGGAGGCGTGCTTGGCCACGCAGTCATGTGTGAACAGGGAGTACAGGAGGGGGCTGAGCACACACCCTTGTGGTGCCCCAGTGTTGAAGATCAGCGGAGTGGAGGTGATGTTTCCTACCTTCACCACCTGGGGACGGCCCGTCAGGAAGTCCTCAAAGCGTGCAAAGAATGTGTTTATCCTGTCCGGAAGCAAGACGTCTGTCTCGGCGACGTTGCTGGTTTTCCTTTTGTAGTTCGTGATTGTCTGTAGTCCCTGCCACAAACGTCTCGTGTATGAGACGTTGAATTGCGACTCCACTTTATCTCTATAATGACGTTTAGCTGGGTTTGATTGCCTTGTGAAGTGAATAACTGCACTGTTTATACTCTGCCATATTACCAGTCTCCTTGCCATGGTTAAATGTGGTGGTTCGGGCTTTCAGTTTCACCCAACCGCTCCTCGTTTCCTCAGCTGGTTGTTCAGTACGGCACCATTTCTATTCAACTGAACGCTCCATTACGTTTTAATGTACTGAACATACTATTTAGTTTAATGTACTGAACATACTATTTAGTTTAATGTACTGAACATACTATTTAGTTTAATGTACTGAACATACTATTTAGTTTAATATACTGAACATACTATTTAGTTTAATGTACTGAACATACTATTTAGTTTAATATACTGAACATACTATTTAGTTTAATATACTGAACATACTATTTAGTTTAATGTACTGAACATACTATTTAGTTTAATGTACTGAACATACTATTTAGTTTAATGTACTGAACATACTATTTAGTTTAATGTACTGAACATACTATTTAGTTTAATGTACTGAACATACTATTTAGTTTAATGTACTGAACATACTATTTAGTTTTAATGTACTGAACATACTATTTCGTTTTAATGTACTGAACATACTATTTAGTTTAATATACTGAACATACTATTTAGTTTAATGTACTGAACATACTATTTAGTTTAATGTACTGAACATACTATTTAGTTTAATGTACTGAACATACTATTTAGTTTAATGTACTGAACGCAGCCCTGCATTGTCTGGAATTATAACCATTCTTAGTGGCTGTGTCCTAAATGGCACCCTATTCCTTATGTAGTGCAGGTCCTGGTCTAAAGTAGTGCACTACATAGGGAATAATGGTCAAATAGGCCCTGGTCTAAAGTAGTGCACTACGTAGGGAATAATGGTCAAATAGGACCTGGTCTAAAGTAGTGCACTACATAGGGAATAATGGTCAAATAGGTCCTGGTCTAAAGTAGTGCACTACATAGGGAATAATGGTCAAATAGGCCCTGGTCTAAAGTAGTGCACTACATAGGGAATAGTGGTCAAATAGGCCCTGGTCTAAAGTAGTGCACTACATAGGGAATAATGGTCAAATAGGCCCTGGTCTAAAGTAGTGCACGACATAGGGAATAATGGTCAAATAGGCCCTGGTCTAAAGTAGTGCACTACATAGGGAATAATGGTCAAATAGGCCCTGGTCTAAAGTAGTGCACTACATAGGGAATAGGGTTCAAATAGGTCCTGGTCTAAAGTAGTGCACTACATAGGGAATAATGGTCAAATAGGTCCTGGTCTAAAGTAGTGCACTACATAGGGAATAGGGTTCAAATAGGACCAGGTCTAAAGTAGTGCACTACATAGGGAATAGGGTTCAAATAGGCCCTGGTCTATAGTGCACTACATAGGGAATAATGGTCAAATAGACCCTGGTATAAAGTAGTGCACTACATAGGGAATAGTGGTCAAATAGGCCCTGGTCTAAAGTAGTGCACTACATAGGGAATAGGGTTCAAATAGGCCCTGGTCTAAAGTAGTGCACTACATAGGGAATAATGGTCAAATAGGTCCTGGTCTAAAGTAGTGCACTACATAGGGAATAATGGTCAAATAGGTCCTGGTCTAAAGTAGTGCACTACATAGGGAATAATGGTCAAATAGGCCCTGGTCTAAAGTAGTGCACTACATAGGGAATAATGGTCAAATAGGCCCTGGTCTAAAGTAGTGCACTACATAGGGAATAGGGTTCCATTTGGGACGAAGAAATACATCACTGACCTGGGAGAAAACATGGAGAACCCTGTACTCACCATGTTACCAATCTGTCACCAATCACTTTGCTGATCCATCAGAAACCAATAAATATCTCCAGGTCTGTTAAACAAAGTGATTTTCATTGTAACTGGGGTCACAGACAGACAGACAGACAGACAGACAGGCAGGCAGGCAGGCAGGCAGGCAGGCAGGCAGGCAGGCAGACAGACAGACACACTGTCTGCAGTGATTGTCATTATAATGTAATTTATTTATGTATTTATTTTCTGTTGTACAGAGTTGTCTACTGTTGTCTGTCGCCCCCCAGTGGTTCTTTGTTGTAAGAACGAACTTATTTCCGTCCCAAATAGTACCCTATTGTAGTGCACTATAAAGGGAATAGGGGCCATTAGGGACGTATCTAACTGGAATATGTTGTTGCACTACGTCCTAATGATTAGCTCTGGTCCAGGGTGTGACGTGCATCTTGATGGTGCTGAACCGTCTTGATGGATATAACACCCTGGACCAGAGCTACCTAACAATACACAGCTGGATAATAAGTCCTGTTATCTGATATTCTGAATAATGTTGTATTTTATACGTTGTTAAACTGATAAAAAAGGAGAAACCCGCACACTGCTCTTGCTAGTATCACTGCTCTTTATTCAGCTTTCCGTATCGGGCCTCAAGGCCTAGAGCGTCTGCTAAATGACTTAAATGTAAATGTAAATGTCAGAGCTCTGTGAGTGTTAGTCGTTTCCACCCTTATGTAGACATTGCATCGAATGGGGTTGGAGTCGAGGGGAAATAAACATGTGTTACCAAATATAACAATGTGCATTTCATAAGTATTCTAATAAAGTGTGTACATAAAACGTATTAAACACGTCCAGGACCGGACCTGTACGTTCTGCCCCGGACCTGTACGTTCTGCCCCGGACCTTGCCGTTCTTCCCCGGACCTGGACCTGAAGTCTGCTGCAGCTCAGCTTCAGATTGTCATATATAATTTTTGCTATTTTCTTTAACAAAGGATACGTGATACCCTCAGTGAGTTCGAGCCCTGGTTTTAGTCAAACACACCAAGCCCTTCCCAGACACGGAGGTATTTAATCAGAACCAAACACACCAAGCCCTTCCCAGACACGGAGGTATTTAATCAGAACCAAACACACCAAGCCCTTCCCAGACACGGAGGTATTTAATCAGAACCAAACACACCAAGCCCTTCCCAGACACGGAGGTATTTAATCAGAACCAAACACACCAAGCCCTTCCCAGACACGGAGGTATTTAATCAGAACCAAACACACCAAGCCCTTCCCAGACACGGAGGTATTTAATTCATTGACCTGGCCAAGGCCTTTGACTCTGTCAATCACCACATCCTCATTGGCAGACTCGACAGCCTTGGTTTCTCTAATGATTGCCTCGCCTGGTTCACCAACTACTTCTCTGATCGAGTTCAGTGTGTCAAATCGGAGGGTCTGTTGTCCGGGCCTCTGGCAGTCTCTATGGGGGTGCCACAGGGTTCAATTCTTGGACCGACTCTCTTCTCTGTTTACATCAATGATGTCGCTCTTGCTGCTGGTGATTCTCTGATCCACCTCTACGCAGACGACACTATTCTGTATACTTCTGGCCCTTCTTTTGACACTGTGTTAACAACCCTCCAGGCGAGCTTCAATGCCATACAACTCTCCTTCCGTGGCCTCCAACTGCTCTTAAATACAAGTAAAACCAAATGCATGCTCTTCAACCGATCGCTGCCTGCTCCTGCCCGCCTGTCCAACATCACTACTTTGGACGGCTCTGACTTAGAATATGTGGACAACTACAAATACCTAGGTGTCTGGTTAGACTGTAAACTCTCCTTCCAGACTCACATCAAACATCTCCAATCCAAAGTCAAATCTAGAATTGGCTTCCTATTCCGCAACAAAGCATCCTTTACTCATGCTGCCAAACATACCCTTGTAAAACTGACCATCCTACCAATCCTCGACTTCGGTGATGTCATTTACAAAATAGCCTCCAAAACCCTACTCAATAAATTAGATGCAGTCTATCACAGTTCCATCCGTTTTGTCACCAAAGCCCCATATACTACCCACCACTGCGACCTGTACACTCTCGTTGGCTGGCCCTCGCTTCATACTCGTCGCCAAACCCACTGGTTCCAGGTCATCTACAAGACCCTGCTAGGTAAAGTCCCCCCTTATCTCAGCTCGCTGGTCACCATAGCAGCACCTACCTGTAGCACGCGCTCCAGCAGGTATATCTCTCTAGTCACCCCCAAAACCAATTCTTCCTTTGGACGCCTCTCCTTCCAGTTCTCTGCTGCCAATGACTGGAACGAACTACAAAAATCTCTGAAACTGGAAACACCTATCTCCCTCACTAGCTTTAAGCACCAGCTGTCAGAGCAGCTCATAGATTACTGCACCTGTACATAACCCATCTACAATTTAGCCCAAACAACTACCTCTTTACCTACTGTATTTATTTATTAATTTATTTTGCTCCTTTGCACCCCATTATTTCTGTCTCTACTTTGCACTTTCTTCCAATGCAAACCAACCATTCCAGTGTTTTTTTAGTTTTTATTTGACTTGCTGTGTTGTACTCACTTCGCCTCCATGGCCTTTTATATATTTATATTTTTATTTATTTATACATATATTTGTTTGCCTTCACCTCCCTTATCTCACCTCACTTGCTCACATTGTATATAGACTTATTTTTTTTTTCACTGTATTTTTGACTATATGTTTGTTTTACTCCATGTGTAACTATGTGTTGTTGTATGTGTCGAACTGCTTTGCTTTATCTTGGCCAGGTCGCAATTGTAAATGAGAACGTGTTCTCAATTTGCCTACCTGGTTAAATAAAGGTGTTCTCAACTAGCCTACCTGGTTAAATAAAGGTTAAATAAAATAAATAAATAAATAATCAGTACATGCGACAGTATTGTAGTATTTGTCTATACCGACATCTATGGAGGATAATTGTGTCCGTCAAACAGGAAGTCTCACCACTTATTTATTGGAGGATGAAGAAATAAGCTCCAATGATCTGTGTAATTGTGTGTTTCTGACCGTTAACATGTTGGGTGGACGCGTGTACATATAGGAGGTTCCTGACCAGGCAGAAGGGAGTTTCACTTTAACCGCTGCATCGGAGAGTTACAATGTTGCTGTCACTATGCAACCTACTACCTACAGTAGGAAAACGAGTTTCTGATTAATAATATCACACCTGTTATCACACATGGTACGACCCCATAATTGTTACAATTACAATAGAAATAACACTTTTATATTACATATTTAACATATATTTTAATATTCCTGTAGAACTGTAAAACACAGTAAGATCATTTGAGCTTTGGAAACAAGCGCGTTCATGGTGGGCCTCGTTATAAATGGGTGGGCCTCGTTATAAATGCATGTCGGGCCTCATTATAAATGGGTGGGCCTCGTTATAAATGGGTGGGCCTCGTTATAAATGCATGGTGGGCCTCATTATAAATGGGTGGGCCTCGTTATAAATGGGTGGGCCTCGTTATAAATGGGTGGGCCTCGTTATAAATGCATGTCGGGCCTCATTATAAATGGGTGGGCCTCGTTATAAATGGGTGGGCCTATTTATAAATGGGTTGGCGTCGTTATAAATGGGGGGGCCTCTTTATAAATGGGTGGGCTTCGTTATAAATGGGTGGGCCTCGTTATAAATGCATGGTGGGCCTCGTTATAAATGCATGGTGGGCCTCGTTATAAATGGATGGGCCTCGTTATAAATGGGTGGGCCTCGTTATAAATGCATGGTGGGCCTCGTTATAAATGGATGGGCCTCGTTATAAATGGGTGGGCCTCGTTATAAATGCATGGTGGGCCTCGTTATAAATGCATGGTGGGCCTCGTTATAAATGGATGGGCCTCGTTATAAATGGGTGGGCCTCGTTATAAATGGATGGGCCTCGTTATAAATGCATGGTGGGCCTCGTTATAAATGCATGGTGGGCCTCGTTATAAATCCATGGTGGGCCTCGTTATAAATGGATGGGCCTCGTTATAAATGCATGGTGGGCCTCGTTATAAATGCATGGTGGGCCTCGTTATAAATGGGTGGGCGTCGTTATAAATGGGTGGGCCTCTTTATAAATGCATGGTGGGCCTCGTTATAAATGGGTGGGCCTCGTTATAAATGGGTGGGCCTCGTTATAAATGCATGGTGGGCGTCGTTATAAATGGGTGGGCGTCGTTATAAATGGGTGGGCCTCTTTATAAATGCATGGTGGGCCTCGTTATAAATGGGTGGGCCTCGTTATAAATGCATGGTGGGCCTCGTTGCAAATGGGTGGGCCTCTTTATAAATGGGTGGGCCTCGTTATAAATGGGTGGGCGTCGTTATAAATGGGTGGGCCTCTTTATAAATGGGTGGGCCTCGTTATAAATGGGTGGGCCTCGTTATAAATGGTTGGGCCTCGTTATAAATGCATGGTGGGCCTCGTTATAAATGGGTGGGCCTCGTTATAAATGCATGGCGGCCTCGTTTCGCTGGAGCAGTGTGAAATAAGCTTTCTGTCAATGATCCAGCCTTAACGAATTTCATTTATTTCCATATTGAATGTGATTGTCCAACATCATCGTGTATTTATTGTGTAGATTGGCCTCTTTCCTCTGCTGTGGTTCTGCATTGCAGTCAGCGATGTTTTCTCTCGGTAGCTGTCCAGGGTCCTGAAATCAAATCATGTGAGTTTGCTTGGACACCAGCCTGATCTCCAGCTCCTTCCACCTCTGGAAACTATCTGGGTGGTCATGTGACTTCTCATGAGAGGCTGAGGAGGTGACACTGATTCTTCCAGTCCCTGGTTCCATCCCAAACCAGTGCAGATTTGCACTCTTGTGAAAAAAGTTTGCAGCAAAAACAGAAGGCTGCATCGTTTTGCTTGGAATAGACAAGTCTTGGTCTCTCCACTCTCTCCCCGTTCGCCATCCTCCTATTGTAGTTGGCCACCGAAAACGTTCGTTGCCCCTCATCTCTTGGTAAATTCCCCTCCTTATCCTGATGTGGCCCAGCCTGCGCTAACATATCCTGTAAAGATCCATTCATATACTCTGGCCACTCACCGGGATCTTCTATGTTTTTGTCTGGGAGTCGGATTTAGCAGCAGCACCACCACTGTCACCGGGGACGGGGAGCGACGAATCTGAGTCTGGGTCCAAGATAGTAGGGTCTTCGCCGGCATTGTTTGGAGGTGTAGCTAGGTCTGGTGCGACCACCTGTTCTTGTCCAGACAGAGATCTGTCATCATCGGTGGAAGTGCATAGCTCGGACTCCTCCGGTTTGTCCTCTTCGCTGCTAGAATCAGCTAACGGGGGCTCGTCGTTCTCGGCGAATGAATGTCCTGTCCTCGTATCTTGTAATTCTCCACACTGACTGATGGACATTGCTGCACACTGATACATTTCACCAGAGAATTTCTTTGGTTTAGAGATTGTGCCTCTTTTGTCATTGTTTAAAAAAAAATTTGCTTCGTGATATTTTTTGTCTGTCAGACATGGTAGCAAATTATTTGAAATGTCTATAGATTACTTTTATCTAAAATTATATCCACTAGTAGTAGCTAGCTAACGTTAACAGGTTAGGCTACTGCCTTAATCACTAATCGTCTTCCTCACACACACACTTAAGCAAAAATACAAATCATTTATTTGGCAGATTAATTTATTAATGTTTCTCATTTGGATAATCCCATATAAAGACACACCTCACCATTCCTACCAAGGATAGTGTGAGTGAACTTCGGGAGAAGGGGGAATGGGGTGGGGGGGGAACTGTAGCAGCACTATGAGCTGGTGGCCGGGGCGCCGCGGGCGGTGTAGTGACCGAACAGGGGCGACGGAGGGCGGTGTAGTGACCGAACAGGGGCGACGGAGGGCGGTGTAGTGACCGAACAGGGGCGACGGAGGGCGGTGTAGTGACCGAACAGGGGCGACGGAGGGCGGTGTAGTGACCGAACAGGGGCGACGGAGGGCGGCAGACAATTGTCAAAATATCGTCTCAAATTCAGGTGCCGCCATAGGCGACGGTCTAATGGGAGGGCTGGCCCTGAACACGTCTGTTAACCCACAATGAGGACATCAAGTAAGTTTTCATTAATCATTCGGTTCCGTTCAAGAAGAAACGTCAGAGTAGTCTGAAGTGGAGGCATTAATTCATGTTCACATTTACAACATAACATGCATGGACATTTCATCATTAAGACCTTTAGGGAATCATGTCTGGAGGGTGAAAATCCCCAAATCATTCTCATTAGCTCAGTGTTATATCACCTCCCCTGTCTGATATCTTGACTTTCTCTCTGTCACACAACCTAAAGGTATTACTGTCATGTTGTAGGTCATTACAATGTACTGCGACTGGATAATCCCTGTCGTTACTCCTGATTCAACTGTTATGTTCACTAATTCTCTGAGATAACGAGAGGTTTTACCTCCATAACACAACCCACATGGACAGTTAATCATGTAGATAACATGGGTGGTGTTTACCTACATAACACAACCCACATGGACATTTAATCATGTAGATAACATGGGTGGTGTTTACCTACATAACACAACCCACATGGACATTTAATCATGTAGATAACATGGGTGGTGTTTACCTCCATAACACAACCCACATGGACATTTAATCATGTAGATAACATGGGTGGTGTTTACCTCCATAACACAACCCACATGGACATTTAATCATGTAGATAACATGGGTGGTATTTACCTACATAACACAGCCCACATGGACATTTAATCATGTAGATAACATGGGTGGTATTTACCTACATAACACAACCCACATGGACATTTAATCATGTAGATAACATGGGTGGTGTTTACCTACATAACACAGCCCACATGGACATTTAATCATGTAGATAACATGGGTGGTGTTTACCTACATAAAACAACCGACATGGACATTTAATCATGTAGATAACATGGGTGGTATTTACATACATAACACAACCCACATGGACATTTAATCATGTAGATAACATGGGTGGTGTTTACCTACATAACACAGCCCCCATGGACATTTAATCATGTAGATAACATGGGTGGTGTTTACCTACATAACACAACCCACATGGACATTTAATCATGTAGATAACATGGGTGGTGTTTACCTACATAACACAACCCACATGGACATTTAATCATGTAGATAACATGGGTGGTGTTTACCTACATAACACAGCCCACATGGACATTTAATCATGTAGTAACATGGGTGGTGTTTACCTACATAACACAACCCACATGGACATTTAATCATGTAGATAACATGGGTGGTGTTTACCTACATAACACAGCCCACATGGACATTTAATCATGTAGATAACATGGGTGGTGTTTACCTACATAACACAACCCACATGGACATTTAATCATGTAGATAACATGGGTGGTGTTTACCTACATAACACAACCCACATGGACATTTAATCATGTAGATAACATACGTGGTGGGTTCTTAAATTTACCCGACCTCTTCTATATACAATAAGTGGTGGGTTGTTAAATTCAGCTGGCAGAGCTGGGTCTGATAAAACATGACAATGGTTCTAAGGAGTTATCTTATCCATAAAGAACTTCTCACAGTCTTCAACGTCGCTGAACTTCACCACTACATGTCTGTGCATCTGTCTGTCTGTCATTCTGTCTGTGTGACTCTGTCTAGATTTAGGTTCCCAAGGAAGGTACTCCTGATAGCGCTCAAACCCATCTGGATCTTGACACTCTGAACATATGTTCTGCATCATATCTCTTACACCAGATATGGTATTTTTTGTATTTTGTACTTTGTAAAAGGGTATTTTCTTTTTGTTTGCTGCAAAAACTGCAAAACCTGCTTGGAACGAAATACTGCTGTGAAACCTACAGGAGCCGTATCTTAATTTGATCATCCTGTTGTTGTAGGAATTTTCCTGCACAGAATGAAATGCAAATTTGTAATGTATTCCAGGTTGAAAAGGCTTCTAAAGTTTGTATTTTCTTCTTTAAAATGTCAGACTTTTTTTGACCAAACTATTTTTTAACAACCCCTACAAAAAATGTCCATTAATTAAAAACAACATAACAATTTCCTGTTGCTGCAGGATCATTTCTGTTGTGTGAAACTGTCTCAAATGAATATATGGCATCTCTCTCTCTCTGCCTCCCTCTCTCTCTCTCTCTCTCTGCCTCCCTCTCTCTCTCTGCCTCCCTCTCTCTCTCTGTCTCTCTGCCTCTCTGCCTCTCTGTCTCTCTGCCTCCCTCTCTCTGCCTCTCTGTCTCTCTCTCTCTGCCTCCCTCTCTCTGCCTCTCTGTCTCTGCCTCTCTGTCTCTGCCTCTCTGCCTCCCTCTCTCTGCCTCTCTGTCTCTGCCTCTCTGTCTCTGCCTCTCTGTCTCTCTGCCTCCCTCTCTCTGCCTCTCTGTCTCTGCCTCTCTGTCTCTGCCTCTCTGTCTCTCTGTCTCCCTCTCTCTGCCTCTCTGTCTCTCTCTCTCTGCCTCCCTCTCTCTGCCTCTCTGTCTCTGCCTCTCTGTCTCTGCCTATGTCTCTCTCTCTCTGCCTCCCTCTCTCTGTCTGCCTCTCTGCCTCCCTCTCGCTCTCTGCCTCTCTGTCTCTCGCTCTCTGCCTCTCTGACTCTGCCTCTCTGTCTCTCTCTCTGCCTCCCTCTCTCTGCCTCTCTGTCTCTGCCTCTCTGTCTCTGCCTCTCTGTCTCTCTCTCTCTGCCTCTCTGTCTCTGCCTCTGTCTCTCTCTCTGCCTCCCTCTCTCTGTCTCTCTCTCTCTGCCTCTCTGTCTCTCTCTCTCTGCCTCTCTGTCTCTGCCTCTCTGTCTCTGCCTCTCTGTCTCTCTCTCTGCCTCCCTCTCTCTGCCTCTCTGTCTCTGCCTCTCTGTCTCTGTCTCTCTGTCTCTGCCTCTCTGTCTCTGCCTCTCTGTCTCTCTCTCTGCCTCCCTCTCTCTGCCTCCCTCTCTCTGCCTCTCTGTCTCTGCCTCTCTGTCTCTGCCTCTCTCTCTCTGTCTCTCTGTCTCTGCCTCTCTGTCTCTGCCTCTCTGTCTCTCTCTCTGCCTCCCTCTCTCTGCCTCTCTGTCTCTGCCTCTCTGTCTCTGCCTCTCTGTCTCTCTCTCTGCCTCCCTCTCTCTGTCTCTGCCTCTCTGCCTCCCTCTCGCTCTCTGCCTCTCTGTCTCTCGCTCTCTGTCTATATATATATATATATATATAATATATATTTATCAATCAATCAATCAATCATTTGAAACTGTCCTGTCCACAGAAGTCATGGATTGGAGGTTTGAAAACTGAAACAAGGCTGACCTCTGCTGGTGAGATGATTTGAGAACACTGCTTGAAAATCCTTTTTTAAATAATTTAACCTTTATTTAACTAGGCAAGTCAGTAAAGAACAAATTCTTATTTACAATGACGGCCTACCCCGGCCAAACCTGGACGATGCTGGGCCAATTGTGCGCCACCCTATGGGTCTCCCAATCACGGCAGGATGTGATGCAGCCTGGATTTTGACCAGCTCCGGGTATGTTTAGAGACATGGTAGCTTCTTGACCAGCTCCAGGTATGTTTAGAGACATGGTAGCTTCTTGACCAGCTCCAGGTATGTTTTGAGACATGGTAGCTTCTTGACCAGCTCCAGGTATGTTTTGAGACATGGTAGCTTCTTGACCAGCTCCAGGTATGTTTAGAGACATGGTAGCTTCTTGACCAGCTCCAGGTATGTTTAGAGACATGGTAGCTTCTTGACCAGCTCCAGGTATGTTTAGAGACATGGTAGCTTCTTGACCAGCTCCAGGTATGTTTAGAGACATGGTAGCTTCTTGACCAGCTCCAGGTATGTTTAGAGACATGGTAGCTTCTTGACCAGCTCCAGGTATGTTTAGAGACATGGTAGCTTATTGACCAGCTCCAGGTATGTTTTGAGACATGGTAGCTTCTTGACCAGCTCCAGGTGTGTTTAGAGACATGGTAGCTTCTTGACCAGCTCCAGGTATGTTTAGAGACATGGTAGCTTCTTGACCAGCTCCAGGTATGTTTTGAGACATGGTAGCTTCTTGACCAGCTCCAGGTATGTTTAGAGACATGGTAGCTTCTTGACCAGCTACAGGTATGTTTAGAGACATGGTAGCTTCTCGACCAGCTCCAGGTATGTTTAGAGACATGGTAGCTTCTTGACCAGCTCCAGGTATGTTTAGAGACATGGTAGCTTCTTGACCAGCTCCAGGTATGTTTAGAGACATGGTAGCTTCTTGACCAGCTCCAGGTATGTTTAGAGACATGGTAGCTTCTTGACCAGCTCCAGGTATGTTTAGAGACATGGTAGCTTCTCGACCAGCTCCAGGTATGTTTAGAGACGTGGTAGCTTCTTGACCAGCTCCAGGTATGTTTAGAGACATGGTAGCTTCTCGACCAGCTCCAGGTATGTTTAGAGACGTGGTAGCTTCTTGACCAGCTCCAGGTATGTTTAGAGACATGGTAGCTTCTTGACCAGCTCCAGGTATGTTTAGAGACATGGTAGCTAGCTGGTATGCTGGACCATGGCTGGTTGGACACATAGTTATGGCAAAGTTTGAATGAATAACTGATAACTAAAATAGTACTACATTCAATAATTTATATTTTTAGCTGAAATAACGTGGTTTAATGTTGAATTGGAGCATTTTGGAGTCACATGGTTACATTTAAACAGTATGAGAACAAAACACCAGACTCTCACAGGCTTCATTCATTATAAATGTTTATTCCTTCAGATGGGAAGAAGATGGATACATACAGTGATATAATTACATTCAGAACATATAATAGCATCTCTATGGTAACAGTTATAGAATTACATTCAGAACATATAATAGTATCTCTATGGTAACAGTGATAGAATTACATTCAGAACATATAATAGTATCTCTATGGTAACAGTGATAGAATTACATTCAGAACATATAATAGTATCTCTATGGTAACAGTGATAGAATTACATTCAGAACATATAATAGTATCTCTATGGTAACAGTGATAGAATTACATTCAGAACATATAATAGTATCTCTATGGTAACAGTGATAGAATTACATTCAGAACATATAATAGTATCTCTATGGTAACAGTGATAGAATTACATTCAGAACATATAATAGTATCTCTATGGTAACAGTGATAGAATTACATTCAGAACATATAATAGTATCTCTATGGTAACAGTGATAGAATTACATTCAGAACATATAATAGTATCTCTATGGTAACAGTGATAGAATTACATTCAGAACATATAATAGTATCTCTATGGTAACAGTGATAGAATTACATTCAGAACATATAATAGTATCTCTATGGTAACAGTGATAGAATTACATTCAGAACATATAATAGTATCTCTATGGTAACAGTGATAGAATTACATTCAGAACATATAATAGTATCTCTATGGTAACAGTGATAGAATTACATTCAGAACATATAATAGTATCTCTATGGTAACAGTGATAGAATTACATTCAGAATATATAATAGTATCTCTATGGTAACAGTGATAGAATTACATTCAGAACATATAATAGTATCTCTATGGTAACAGTGATAGAATTACATTCAGAACATATAATAGTATCTCTATGGTAACAGTGATAGAATTACATTCAGAACATATAATAGTATCTCTATGGTAACAGTGATAGAATTACATTCAGAACATATAATAGTATCTCTATGGTAACAGTGATAGAATTACATTCAGAACATATAATAGTATCTCTATGGTAACAGTGATAGAATTACATTCAGAACATATAATAGTATCTCTATGGTAACAGTGATAGAATTACATTCAGAACATATAATAGTATCTCTATGGTAACAGTGATAGAATTACATTCAGAACATATAATAGTATCTCTATGGTAACAGTGATAGAATTACATTCAGAACATATAATAGTATCTCTATGGTAACAGTGATAGAATTACATTCAGAACATATAATAGTATCTCTATGGTAACAGTGATAGAATGACATTCAGAACATATAATAGTATCTCTTTTTATATTTGATAGAGTATAGACTATAGATATATAGACATAGAAGAGATGGACAGAGAGGGAAGAGTATAGACTATAGATATATATAGACATAGAAGAGAAAAGTATTACAATTGAAAGTGTACATATGTTGACATGTAACCATTGTAACCCTTACTACCATTATAACCCTCACTACCATTATAACCCTCATTACCATTACAACCCTCATTACCATTATAACCCTCACTACCATTATAACCCTCATTACCATTACAACCCTCATTACCATTATAACCCTCATTACCATTACAACCCTTACTACCATTATAACCCTCACTACCATTATAACCCTCATTACCATTACAACCCTCATTACCATTATAACCCTCATTATCATTATAACCCTGATAATCATTACTCTAACAGTAATGATAGTTTGTTGATATGGTGTGAGCATCTGTACCCAGATCATCCAAAGAACCTTCCAGAACTATTTCTCATGGAATTGTAAAGATTCCTCACTACGGAAGGAATTCTTCCAACTGGGTTAGGAGGAAGTGGTAGGTTAAGGACCTCTTGGACAATCTTCTGGGAACACCTTAGTACCATGTTGGTGATATTTGTTCAACATGTCTTCGAGTTTTCCCAAGGTTAGTTGATTCAAGGCCTCCCCCTTCTTGTTCCACCCCCAGTGTGCTTCAGCCATCCACCCTTTCTTCTCCCTGTTGTAACAGCAGAAGGCTGTCCACATGAGATCTGGGATGTTCACTCGTTTGTTCAGTTTGTTGCTCTTACTGGGCACTGCTCCAGTCACCACATAGGCCTTTATATTCCCGTTGTTATTAATACAGTCCTTCATCAGCTTTTCTCTGACATTTCTCTCCATATCATTCCAGCTGCCATCGTTGAAGGACACCACCTGGGGAACGATGTTGGTCAGGGTAAAGGTGGACTCCTGAGTATCAAGGTCATGAGCATGTGCACTTGGGAAGAGATGACCTCTGTTCACCCCTTTATAATCTGTTTGGTCTTGGCCATGACCATAGTCGTTGTTCTCAGCCTGGTTTATGTATGGGACTCTTTTCATTTTCTGCATTTCAGGGCTGTTCTTTTCCCCTTCCTTTTCCTCTTCGAGCTGCAGGAAACAACAGTCATACAGTCATTCACTAGTTCTGTACCTCTATTTTCAGGGGGGGTTCACAATCCACAATCAAGATAATCAAGTCTCTACACCCTCCACAGTGGTAGTTGTATATTCTGTAACTTAACTGTCTGTGATATATACCAGTCAACAAATACACATGTTATATGACAAAACATTAGTCCTACCTGGGGCTCTATCATCCAGGGTTCATCTGGTCGACCCTGTATATAACCAGTGAAGGTGTAGGCTGAGAACACAGGGATCCTGTTGGTCGTGTCGTAGAGAGTTGCAAACCTGTAGATGTTGTTGAACAACTGGCAGATCGGCTTGTAGCGGTTCTGGTTCTTGACTATCCCACCAACCAAAACATCCGGGAGATTTGGAGTTGTCTCCTCCAGGAAGAACTTCTCACAGTCTGGAACATCACTGAACTTCTTCACTACATGAGAGAAAGCAGGAGGAAGGAGAGAGAGAAGGAGGAGAGTAGAGAGATGATTCAATACCCCCATCATCACCTGAAGACTGTACACCACAGAGACAAAGATGAAGTTACAGAGACCAGTTGGTAGACTGGAGACTGTTGATCTAAGTCAGGACAGGCTGATTTAAATAGTTTTTCAGAGACTCCTCCTTCAGATGTCAAGGGAGGTGAGATGAGATGAGATGAGAGGGAGGAACAGAGAGAGAGACTAGAACAGGATGAGACAGGGAGGAACAGAGAGAGAGTAGAACAGGATGAGACAGGGAGGAACAGAGAGAGTAGAACAGGATGAGACAGGGAGGAACAGAGAGAGAGAGTAGAACAGGATGAGACAGGGAGGAACAGAGAAAGTAGAACAGGATGAGACAGGGAGGAACAGAGAGAGAGAGTAGAACAGGATGAGACAGGGAGGAACAGAGAGAGAGAGTAGAACAGGATGAGACAGGGAGGAACAGAGAGAGAGTAGAACAGGATGAGACAGGGAGGAACAGAGAGAGAGAGTAGAACAGGATGAGACAGGGAGGAACAGAGAGAGAGAGTAGAACAGGATGAGACAGGGAGGAACAGAGAGAGTAGAACAGGATGAGACAGGGAGGAACAGAGAGAGAGTAGAACAGGATGAGACAGGGAGGAACAGAGAGAGAGAGTAGAACAGGATGAGACAGGGAGGAACAGAGAGAGTAGAACAGGATGAGACAGGGAGGAACAGAGAGAGTAGAACAGGATGAGACAGGGAGGAACAGAGAGAGAGAGTAGAACAGGATGAGACAGGGAGGAACAGAGAGAGAGAGTAGAACAGGATGAGACAGGGAGGAACAGAGAGAGAGAGTAGAACAGGATGAGACAGGGAGGAACAGAGAGAGTAGAACAGGATGAGACAGGGAGGAACAGAGAGAGAGTAGAACAGGATGAGACAGGGAGGAACAGAGAGAGAGTAGAACAGGATGAGACAGGGAGGAACAGAGAGAGAGTAGAACAGGATGAGACAGGGAGGAACAGAGAGAGAGAGTAGAACAGGATGAGACAGGGAGGAACAGAGAGAGTAGAACAGGATGAGACAGGGAGGAACAGAGAGAGAGTAGAACAGGATGAGACAGGGAGGAACAGAGAGAGAGAGTAGAACAGGATGAGACAGGGAGGAACAGAGAGAGAGTAGAACAGGATGAGACAGGGAGGAACAGAGAGAGAGAGTAGAACAGGATGAGACAGGGAGGAACAGAGAGAGTAGAACAGGATGAGACAGGGAGGAACAGAGAGAGAGTAGAACAGGATGAGACAGGGAGGAACAGAGAGAGAGAGTAGAACAGGATGAGACAGGGAGGAACAGAGAGAGAGTAGAACAGGATGAGACAGGGAGGAACAGAGAGAGTAGAACAGGATGAGACAGGGAGGAACAGAGAGAGAGGAGAACCCCATTGGGGTCGCTGAGTCTGTTGCCACTATTAGACACTGTATGATCGGATACATGTATTTCCTTATTGAGTTATCAAGGGTTGTCATTCTAAATGTATTTGTTATTCTGATTAGTTTATTTCTATTTAACCGGCAGTATTATTTTGTTTTGGTGTGAGACGTCTCCAAATCTGTATTCAAGGTCTAATTTGTCAAGAACACAAAGCAGGAAGGCAACTTCCGACCTCTTTGTCAACCAGGACTTACCTGGGTGGATGCTCTACCCATAGATATGTGCTCAGCCAGGACTAACATGGGTGGATGCTCTACCCATAGATATGTACTCAACCAGGACTAACCTGGGTGGATGCTCTACCCATAGATATGTACTCAACCAGGACTAACATGGGTGGATGCTCTACCCATAGATATGTACTCAACCAGGACTTACCTGGGTGGATGCTCTACCCATAGATATGTGCTCAACCAGGACTAACCTGGGTGGATGCTCTACCCATAGATATGTACTCAACCAGGACTTACCTGGGTGGATTCTCTACCCATAGATATGTACTCAACCAGGACTTGCCTGGGTGGATGCTCTACCCATAGATATGTACTCAACCAGGACTAACCTGGGTGGATGCTCTACCCATAGGCTTGTATTCAATGCGTTCCACCTCAGATAGATAAACTGGCCTCAGTCCACATGAGGTACTGATGGTCCATCCCATGAGGACCCCTACATCACCACCACCAACAGTCCCTGATCTGCATCTGATGGATGAAGCTATAATGAAGTACTGCAGAGCTCTGACTAACTGTATTCCAGCTTTTAACTCACAGGTCTCTGCTGCCCAAACTCCCCCAGATGACCGTCCCCATCACCATCTCCAGCCTGGAGATTGGGTAATGGTCAGGAGGCAGGACAGAGGTAAAGAACCTTTGAAACCAAGTTGGACAGGACCACATCAGACCGTTGTCACCTCCCCGATGGTGGTAAAGTGCTGAGGGAAAGACACATGGATCCACACCTCCCACAGTAAGCAAGTAGCAGAGCTGGAAGAAGATGTTACTCCTACAACCCAGTAGGATCTCTCTACTTACCCTGTGACCTCCTACAACACATTAGGGTCTCTCTACTTACCCTGGGACTCTCCTACAACCCAGTAGGGTCTCTCTGCTTACCCTGGGACTCTCCTACAACCCAGTAGGATCTCTCTACTTACCCTGGGACTCTCCTACAACCCAGTAGGGTCTCTCTACTTACCCTGGGACCTCCTACAACCCAGTAGGGTCTCTCTGCTTACCCAGGGACCTCCTACAACCCAGTAGGGTCTCTCTACTTACCCTGGGACCTCCTACAACCCAGTAGGGGCTCTCTACTTACCCTGGGACCTCCTACAACCCAGTAGGGTCTCTCTACTTACCCTGGGACCTCCTACAACCAAGTAGGGTCTCTCTGCTTACCCTGAGACCTCCTACAACCCAGTAGGGTCTCTCTACTTACCCTGGGACCTCCTACAACCCAGTAGGGTCTCTCTACTTACCCTGGGACCTCCTACAACCCAGTAGGGTCTCTCTGCTTACCCTGGGACCTCCTACAACCCAGTAGGGGCTCTCTACTTACCCTGGGACCTCCTACAACCCAGTAGGGTCTCTCTACTTACCCTGGGACCTCCTACAACCCAGTAGGGTCTCTCTGCTTACCCTGGGACCTCCTACAACCCAGTAGGGGCTCTCTACTTACCCTGGGACCTCCTACAACCCAGTAGGGTCTCTCTACTTACCCTGGGACCTCCTACAACCCAGTAGGGTCTCTCTACTTACCCTGGGACCTCCTACAACCCAGTAGGGGCTCTCTGCCTACCCTGGGACCTCCTACAACCTAGTAGGGTCTCTCTACTTACCCTGTGACCTCCTACAACCCAGTAGGGTATCTCTACTTACCCTGGGACCTCCTACAACCCAGTAGGGGCACTCTACTTACCCTGGGACCTCCTACAACCCAGTAGGGGCACACTGCTTACCCAGGGACTCACAGCCATTGTGGCTGTGGGCATCCTCTGGGTGGTAGCAGACTTCGAGCAAGAGGCGTGTGAACGTGCTAGTTACCTCTCCCCGACCTCTCTGCTCCAACGAGGCCCGCTGATCTGAACCTGGACCCTGGTGACCCCACTGACTTGAACCTGGACCCTGGTGACCCCGTTGACCTGAACCTGGACCCTGGTGACCCCGCTGACCTGAACCTGGACCCTGGTGACCCCACTGACCTGAACCTGGACCCTGGTGACCCCACTTACCTGAACCTGGACCTTGGTGACCCCTCTGACCTGAACCTGTACCCTGGTGACCCCACTGACCTGAACCTGGACCTTGGTGGACGAGACGTTCACCCGCCGCTCTATCCTCAGGCGGATGGTCAAAGACTGCCCAGAAGCGGCGGGTGAAATCCTCAAAGTGGTCCAACACCGCTGGAAGAAGAAGCGGTGTTGGACCACTTTGAGGATTTGAACGTCTCGTCCACCTGAGGCAGAGGATGAGGAGCGCACAAGAGTTTGCGTTGGAATTCCGGACCGCCAGCGCGGGATGGAATGACAGGGCCCTGATCGATCACTACCGGTGCAGTCTGCGCGAGGACGTCTGTCGGGAGATGTTCTGCAGGGACACCCCTCTCACATTCAACCAGCTGTTGGACCTGTCCATCTGGCTGGATAACCTGCTGGCTACCCGCGGACGTCCAGATCGGGGTCTGTCGGTTCCATCTCCCAGCACCACCGCTCCGACGCCCATGGAGCTGGGAGGTGCTGCACTTAGGGCGACCAGAGGAGGGGCCGGCCCATGCACCATCTGTGGCCACGGAGGGCACAATGCCGGTCGGTGCTGGGGAGTCTGGGAGTCGAGGCAGGGGCACTCTCGTGTCACCCCAGGTGAGTCGGCACCAGGCTCACCCAGAGCCCCCTGTTGCTCACATGTTTTTGTTTATGAATTTTCCTGAGTTTTCCCCGCATTCCCAGCATAAGGCGCTCGTAGATTCAGGCGCAGCTGGGAATTTTTTGACAGATCATTTCCCCATAGTTCCTGTGGATATGCCCTTCCCTGTACGCACCCTAGATAGTCGACCATTAGGGTCAGGGCTAATTAGGGAGGCCACCGCTCCACTGGGCATGGTTATGCAGGAGGGTCACAAGGAGAGAATCAGTCTCTTCCTTATTGATTCTCCTGCATTTCCCGTGGTGCTGGGCCTACCCTGGTTGGCCTGTCATGACCCCACTATTTTGTGGCAACAGAGGGTTGGTCACGGGGTGGCCACGAAAGTGCTCGGGGAGGTGTTTAGGGGTTTCTGGGATCTGGGAGATCTGGGACCCCGGGTCGATCTGAGAGATCTGGAGATCTTCCCATCCAGTTTTAGGATTGTCATTTGTTACTGTTTCTGTAGCACAAAGGTGCTCTGGGAAGGGGTTGCTAGCCCCATGCCCAACCGTCCACTGTAGATTAGCTAGAAATATGACTGTACTACAGAACGTATCAGATTGTTGAATTTGTGGATGTTACCAGACGGGGCTGAGACTATGACATCAGATTGTTGAGGTTGTAGATTGTTACCAGACGGGGCTGAGACTATGACATCAGATTGTTGAGGTTGTAGATTGTTACCAGACGGGGCTGAGACTATGACATCAGATTGTTGAGGTTGTAGATTGTTACCAGACAGGCTGAGACTATGACATCAGATTGTTGAGGTTGTAGATTGTTACCAGACGGGGCTGAGACTATGACATCAGATTGTTGAGGTTGTAGATTGTTACGAGACAGGGCTGAGACTATGACATCAGATTGTTGAGGTTGTAGATTGTTACCAGACAGGGCTGAGACTATGACATCAGATTGTTGAGGTTGTAGATTGTTACCAGACAGGGCTGAGACTATGACATCAGATTGTTGAGGTTGTAGATTGTTACCAGACGGGGCTGAGACTATGACATTAGATTGTTGAGGTTGTAGATTGTTACGAGACGGGGCTGAGACTATGCCATTACTAGCTATACCCCTCGGTGGTGTACTCCCCCCTAGGTTGTTATATACTCACCCTGGTCTACTCCCCCCCAGATTATTGTGTTATATATCACCCTGGTCTACTCTCCTCCAGGTTATTGTGTTATATATAACCCTGGTCTACTCCCCCCAGGTATTGTAGTTATATATCACCCTGGTCTACTCTCCCCCAGGTTTATTGTGTTATATATCACCCTGGTCTACTCCCCCCAGGTTATTGTGTTAATATATCACCCTGGTCTACTCTCCCCCAGGTTATTGTGTTATATATCACCCTGGTCTACAACTCCCCCAGGTTATTGTGTTATATATCACCCTGGTCTACTCCCCCCCAGGTTATTGTGTTATATATCACCCTGGTCTACTCTCCCCCAGGTTATTGTGTTATATATCACCCTGGTCTATTCTCCTCCAGGTTATTGTGTTATATATCACCCTGGTCTACTCTCCCCCAGGTTATTGTGTTATATATCACCCTGGTCTACTCTCCTCCAGGTTTTGTGTTATAGTCTACTCCCCAGGTTATTGTGTTATATCACCTGGTCTATTCTCTCCAGGTTATTGTGTTATATATCACCTGGTCTACTCTCCCCAGGTTATTGTGTTATATATCACCCTGGTCTATCTCCAGGTTATTGTGTTATATATCACCCTGGTCTCTCCCCAGGTTATTGTGTTATATATCACCCTGGTCTACTCTCCTCCAGGTTATTGTGTTATATATCACCTGGTCTACTCTCCCCCAGGTTATTGTGTTATATATCACCTGGTCTACTCTCCTCCAGGTTATTGTGTTATATATCACCCTGGTCTACTCTCCCCAGGTTATTGTGTTATATATCACCTGGTCTACTCTCCATCCAGGTTATTGTGTTATAACCCTGGTCTACTCTCCCCAGGTTATTGTGTTATATATCACCCTGGTCTACTCTCCCCAGGTTATTGTGTTATATTCACCCTGGTATTACTCTCCCAGGTTATTGGTTATATATCACCCTGGTCTACTCCCCAGGTATTGTTATATATCACCCTGTCTACTCTCCCCAGGTTATTGTGTTATATATCACCCTGGTCTACTCTCCTCCAGGTTATTGTTTTATATATCACCCTGGTCTACTCTCCCCCAGGTTATTTGTGTTATATTATCACCCTGGTCTACTCTCCTCCAGGTTATTGTGGTTATATATCCACCCTGGTCTACTCTCCCCCAGGTTATTGTGTTATAATATCACCCCTGTCCTACTCTCCCCAGGTTATGTGTTATATATCACCCTGGTCTACTCTCTCCCCAGGTTATTGTGTTATATATCACCCTGGTCTACTCTCCCCCAGGTATTGTGTTATATATCACCCTGGTCTATTCTCCCCCAGGTTATTGTGTTATATATCACCCTGGTCTACTCTCCCCAGGTTATTGTGTTATATATCACCCTGGTCTACTCTCTCCCTCAGGTTATTGTGTATATATCCACCCTGGTCTACTCTCCCCCAGGTTTGTTATACATCACCTGGTCTACTCTCCCCCAGGTTATTGTGTTATATATCACCTGGTCTATCTCTCCCCAGGTTATTGTGTTATATATGCACCCTGGTCTACTCTCCCCAGGTATTTGTGTTATATATCACCCTGGTCTACTCTACCCCAGGTTATTGTTATTATATATCACCTGGTCTACTCTCCTCCAGGTTATTGGGTTATATATCACCCTGGTCTACTCTCCCCCAGGTTATTGTGTTATATATCACCTGTCTACTTCTCCTCCAGGTTATTGTGTTATATATCACCCTGGTCTACTCTCCCCCAGGTTATTGTGTTATATATCACCTGGTCTACTCTCCTCCAGGTTATTGTGTTATAATACACCCTGGTCTACTCTCCTCCCCCAGGTTATTGTGTTATATATCACCCTGGTCTACTCTCCCCAGGTTATTGTGTTATATATCACCCTGGTCTACTTCTCCCCAGTTATTGTGTTATATATCACCCTGGTCTACTCTCACCCCAGGTTATTGTGTTATATATCACCCTGGTCTACTCTCCCCCAGGTTATTGTGTTATATATCACCCTGGTCTACTCTCCCCCAGGTTATTGTGTTAATATATCACCCTGGTCTACTCTCCCTCCAGGTTATTGTGTTATATATCACCCTGGTCTACTCTCCCCCAGGTTAGTGTGTATATCACCCTGGTCTACTCTCCCCCAGGTTATTGTGTTATATATCACCCTGGTCTACTCTCCCCAGGTTATTGTGTATATATCACCCTGGTCCTACTCTCATCCAGGTTATTGTGTATATCATCCCCTGGTCTACTCTCCCCCAGGTTATTGTGTTATATATCACCCTGGTCTACTCTCCCCCAGGTTATTGTGTTATATATCACCCTGGTCTACTCTCCCCCAGGTATTGTGTTATATATCACCCTGGTCTACTCTCCCCCAGGTTACTGTGTTATAGTATCACCCTGGTCTACTCTCCCCAGGTTATGTGTTATATATCACCCTGGTCTACTCTCCCCCAGGTTTAAGTGTGTTTATATATCACCTGGTCTACTCTCCCCCAGGTTATTGTGTTATATATCACCCTGGTCTACTCTCCCCAGGTTATTGTGTTATATATCACCTGGTCTACTCTCCTCCAGGTTATTGTGTTATATATCACCCTGGTCTACTCTCCCCAGGTTATTGTGTTATATATCACCCTGGTCTACTCTCCCCCAGGTTATTGTGTTATATATCACCCTGGTCTACTCTCCCCAGGTTATTGTGTTATATATCACACTGGTCTACTCTCCCCAGGTTATTGTGTTATATATCACCCTGGTCTACTCTCCCCCAGGTTATTGGTTATATATCACCCTGGTTACTCTCCTCCAGGTTATTGTGTTATATATCACCCTGGTCTACTCTCCTCCAGGTTATTGTGTTATATATCACCCTGGTCTACTCTCCTCCAGGTTATTGTGTTATATATCACCCTGGTCTACTCTCTCCAGGTTATTGTGTTATATATCACCCTGGTCTCTCCCCCAGGTATTGTGTTATATATCACCCTGGTCTACTCTCCCCAGGTTACGTGTTATATAGCAAATGGAACTAGTCTACAGTTGGGGGAAAGTCCTTGTAAGTTTAACATTTCTGTCTACAAAATATAGCCCTTCCCTTACTATTGAGAAATGGAACATTCCACCCTAACATTTTGTGAATACGTTATTAAACTCAAACAATGACAGTGTGTAAACTAAACCTAATTCCTCATAAGTGAACATTGTAGGTGTGTGGGGGGAAACCTACTATTATCTGTCTACAACTGGTCAGGATTCTACTATTATCTGTCTACAAACGTGGTCAGGATTCGACTATTATCTGTCTACAGAATGATCAGGATTCTACTATTATCTGTCTACAAACTGGTCAGGATTCTACTATTATCTGCCTACAAACTGGTCAGGGATTCTACTATTATCTGCCTACAAAACTGGTCAGATTCTACTATTATCTGCCTACAAACTGGTCAGGATTCTACTATTATCTGTCTACAAACTGGTCAGGATTCTACTATTATCTGTCTACAACTGGTCAGGATTCTACTATTATCTTCTACAGAACTGGTCAGGATTCTACTATTATCTGTCTACAAACTTGGTCAGGATTCTACTATTATCTGTCTACAAACTGGTCAGGATTCTACTATTATCTGTCTACAAACTGGTGCAGGAATTCCTACTATTATCTGTCTACAACGGTCAGGATTCTACTATTATCTGTCTACAAACTGGTCAGGATTCTACTATTATCTGTCTACAAACTGATCAGGATTCTACTATTATCTGTCTACAAACTGGTCAGGATTCTACTATTATCTGTCTACAAACTGGTCAGGATTCTACTATTATCTGTCTACAAACTGGTCAGGATTCTACTATTAATCTGTCTACAAACTGGTCAGGATTCTACTATTATCTGTCTACAAACTGGTCAGGATTCTACTATTATCTGTCTACAAACTGGTCAGGATTCTACTATTATCTGTCTACAAACTGGTCAGGATTCTACTATTATCTGTCTACAAACTGGTCAGGATTCTACTATTATCTGTCTACAACTGATCAGGATTCTACTATTATCTGTCTACAAACTGGTCAGGATTCTACT
This sequence comes from Salvelinus namaycush, assembly GCF_016432855.1. NCBI lineage: Eukaryota > Metazoa > Chordata > Actinopteri > Salmoniformes > Salmonidae > Salvelinus > Salvelinus namaycush. Next base: position 63,178 of record NW_024058135.1, read on the forward strand.
ATTATCTGTCTACAAACTGGTCAGGATTCTACTATTATCTGTCTACAAACTGGTCAGGATTCTACTATTATCTGTCTACAAACTGGTCAGGATTCTACTATTATCTGTCTACAAACTGGTCAGGATTCTACTATTATCTATCTACAAACTGGTCAGGATTCTACTATTATCTGTCTACAAACTGGTCAAGATTCTACTATTATCTGCCTACAAACTGGTCAGGATTCTACTATTATCTGTCTACAAACTGGTCAGGATTCTACTATTATCTTCTACAAACTGGTCAGGATTCTACTATTATCTGTCTACAAACTGGTCAGGATTCTACTTTTATCTGTCTACAAACTGGTCAGGATTCTACTATTATCTGTCTACAAACTGGTCAGGATTCTACTATTATCTGTCTACAAACTGGTCAGGATTCTACTATTATCTGTCTACAAACTGGTCAGGATTCTACTATTATCTGTACAAACTGGTCAGGATTCTACTATTATCTGTCTACAAACTGGTCAGGATTCTACTATTATCTGTCTACAAACTGGTCAGGATTCTACTATTATCTGTCTACAAACTGGTCAGGATTCTACTATTATCTGTCTACAAACTGGTCAGGATTCTACTATTATCTGTCTACAAACTGGTCAGGATTCAACTATTATCTGTCTACAAACTGGTCAGGATTCTACTATTATCTGTCTACAAACTGGTCAAGATTCTACTATTATCTGCCTACAAACTGGTGAGGATTCTACTATAATGCTGTTTATGAATTGCTATGTTGTTTCTGCTGTAGATTCTACCCCAGTTCCCCCAAATCACCCCTTTCTCCCACTTGTATAGGTTGGACCATTGTAACTGACCCTGAAGTGTTTTTTCTCTACATTAATTCTCAATGATGGCATGACAACTGTGCTTGATTCCAGTAGAACTAGCCAATCAGGTAGAAAGAATGGGGGATGCTCCTGCTATTGAAGAATGAATTGCTGAACTTATGGCTATAATTACCATGGTCTTACAAAATAGATTGTCTTTGGATATTCTCCTAGCAGAAAGTGTGGATGTTGTTCAGAATGTTGTACTTACATTCTGGATTCCTCCATTGGGGTTGCTGAGTCTTTTGCCACTATCAGACAGGTGGTTGCTACTGTAAACACGAGATAACGAGTGGGGTTGGCATCTGTTTGCATGGGTGAAAAATAGCCTGGGGAACATTGGAACTCTCATGTTGCAAGGTCTCCTAGCCCTGGTTGGAGTCCTTGTGATAACATTCTGCCTGTTCTCATGCCCGACAACCTTGGTGAGGAGATTGTGTGAAACAACATTATCTCCTACCCCACCAGATGGTCATGTTACCACAGACTCAACTTGAATGACCTGACGGACCTCCACATTCGCCCCTTTATTGTGGATCCAAATTGTTGTATTGGAGGATAGTACCTACTGATATTGTCCTATTGGAGAGGATAGTAGTACCTACTGATATTATCCTGTTTACATTTACATTTACATTTAAGTCATTTAGCAGACGCTCTTATCCAGAGCGACTTACAAATTGGTGCATTCACCTTATGATATCCAGTGGAACAACCAATTTACAATAGTGCATCTAAATCTTTTAAGGGGGGGGGTTAGAAGGATTACTTTATCCTATCCTAGGTATTCCTTAAAGAGTGGGGTTTCAGGTGTCTCCGGAAGTGGTGATTGACTCCGCTGACCTGGCGTCGTGAGGGAGTTTGTTCCACCATTGGGTGCCAGAGCAGCGAACAGTTTTGACTGGGCTGAGCGGAACTGTACTTCCTCAGAGGTAGGGAGGCGAGCAGGCCAGAGGTGGATGAACGCAGTGCCCTTGTTTGGGTGTAGGGCCTGATCAGAGCCTGAAGGTACGGAGGTGCCGTTCCCCTCACAGCTCCGTGGCAAGCACCATGGTCTTGTAGCGGATGCGAGCTTCAACTGGAAGCCAGTGGAGTGAGCGGAGGAGCGGGGTGACGTGAGAGAACTTGGGAAGGTTGAACACCAGACGGGCTGCGGCGTTCTGGATGAGTTGTAGGGGTTTAATGGCACAGGCAGGGAGCCCAGCCAACAGCGAGTTGCAGTAATCCAGACGGGAGATGACAAGTGCCTGGATTAGGACCTGCGCCGCTTCCTGTGTGAGGCAGGGTCGTACTCTGCGAATGTTGTAGAGCATGAACCTACAGGAACGGGCCACCGCCTTGATGTTAGTTGAGAACGACAGGGTGTTGTCCAGGATCACGCCAAGGTTCTTAGCGCTCTGGGAGGAGCACAATGGAGTTGTCAACCGTGATGGCGAGATCATGGAACGGGCAGTCCTTCCCTGGGAGGAAGAGCAGCTCCGTCTTGCCGAGGTTTAGCTTGAGGTGGTGATCCGTCATCCACACTGATATGTCTGCCAGACATGCAGAGATGCGATTCGCCACCTGGTTATCAGAAGGGGAAGGAGAAGATTAATTGTGTGTCGTCTGCATAGCAATGATAGGAGAGACCATGTGAGGATATGACAGAGCCAAGTGACTTGGTGTATAGCAAGAATAGGAGAGGGCCTAGAACAGAGCCCTGGGGGACACCAGTGGTGAGAGCACGTGGTGCGGAGACAGATTCTCGCCACGCCACCTGGTAGGAGCGACCTGTCAGGTAGGACGCAATCCAAGCGTGGGCCGCGCCGGAGATGCCCAACTCGGAGAGGGTGGAGAGGAGGATCTGATGGTTCACAGTATCAAAGGCAGCCGATAGGTCTAGAAGGATGAGAGCAGAGGAGAGAGAGTTAGCTTTAGCAGTGCGGAGCGCCTCCGTGACACAGAGAAGAGCAGTCTCAGTTGAATGACTAGTCTTGAAACCTGACTGATTTGGATCAAGAAGGTCATTCTAAGAGAGATAGCAGGAGAGCTGGCCAAGGACGGCACGTTCAAGAGTTTTGGAGAGAAAAGAAGAAGGGATACTGGTCTGTAGTTGTTGACATCGGAGGGATCGAGTGTAGGTTTTTTCAGAAGGGGTGCAACTCTCGCTCTCTTGAAGACGAAGGGACGTAGCCAGCGTCAGGATGAGTTGATGAGCGAGTGAGGTAAGGGAGAAGGTCTCCGGAAATGGTCTGGAGAAGAGAGGAGGGATAGGGTCAAGCGGCAGGTTGTTGGGCGGCCGGCCGTCACAAAACGCGAGATTTCATCTGGAGAGAGAGGGGAGAAAGAGGTCAAAGCACAGGGTAGGGCAGTTGTGAGCATAACCAGCGGTGTCGTTTGACTTAGCAAACGAGATCGGATGTCGTCGACCTTCTTTTCAAATGGTTGACGAAGTCATCCGCAGAGAGGGAGGAGGGG